>NW_004949185.1:204355-212280 GCF_000317375.1 Microtus ochrogaster
ACCCCTCGCGGTCCTGAGTTCCTTGCTCATGCTCCCCCTCCTTCTGCTCCTGATTTGGACCTTGAGATTTCTGTCCAGTGCTCCAATGTGGGTCGGCATGAGGTCTTGAGGCCAGAATGGGAGGAGAAACCAGAGCAAATTCTGTTAGGCTCAGTCCACCTGTCTTATCCTATAGAAGAAAAGAACAAGGAAGAAATTCAGATCAGTGTCTGAATATCAGGGTGATATTCTGAACAGCCCATCACACACACAAACTGTCCCTGTCCCACACCAGGCCCTTGAGGGTGTCACTTTTTAAAGCTGCAACAGGAGGCTGGACATCCTAGAACTTTACCTCCCTGGGGAAAGGGAAACAAGACCAGACGGAAGCCTCTGGAGATGAAGTAAATGAGGAGGTGTGGGCTGGCTGAGAATCTCTATTGGCTCCTGTGTATACTGGCACAGGTGTCTCAGGCACGAGCCCCCAGCATAAGGACTGGCAAGCATGAACATAACTGCCTCATCTTTTAACTCCTGGGAATGATCCCTTTTATTAGAGTTCATGCGAACATCAGGATCTAGAGGGACTAGAGGAAGATCCTGGTCTCTATCTCAGGAAAGTTTCCAGTACTGGGAATAGAGATCCAGAGAAAGATCAGGAAACATGATGGAAGATTGCCCTTGCAGAAGACCAACTGCACTCCTGCATATCTGTCCTTAGTAGGGACCCTGCCCTCTGACCTCTGAGAGCTGAGGACCAGATCTCTACCTCCTCTACCACTGCAAGGACGAATCTGTTCATTATTTCCTTATGCTTCACACTGGAGTTAATGTCAGCATCAGCGCAAGACAGAACGAGCAACCGTGTGGGCGCAACTTCGCTCTCATGCGGCAGGGAACACTCTCAGCTTGGGCTAGATAAACCCACAGAGACAGGAACTCAGGCCCTGTCCTTTTCTTACCTTTAGTCCTCCTCTTCCACATCAGAAAAGTCACCGCAGCTCCGATCAGCACAGCTCCAAGGACCGGGCCAGTCACAATTGGCATGATGGGGACCGAGGGCTGAGGAGGCTCTGGCAGAAGAACGGGAGGGACGGTGAGGCCTCTGACCTCCAGGTGTCAACCATGACCCTGTTCCAGTTCTCCCCAAACCTCCCACTCTCTGAGAATAGGCTCTGCGCTCACTCCCAGTCCTTACCCCATCTCAGGGTCAGGGGCTCAGGCAGCCCCTCATGGTGCACATGGCATGTGTATCTCTGCTCCTCCCCAGAAGGCACCACCACAGCTGCCCACTTCTGGAAGGTTCCATCCCCTGCAGGCCTGGTCTCCACCAGCTCTACATCCAGAGTTTGGTTGCTCCCATCCCTCTGCCAGGTCAGGGTGATCTCAGCAGGGTAGAAGTTCAGGGCCAAGCACCTCAGGGTGATTTTCCCATCTGCTCTGATCTTACGAGTCACATGTACTTTTGGGATATCTGATGGGAACAATCTTGGAAATTCAGTCATTTTGCATTCTTTCTGGGGACCATCAATGTTCTTGTAACCTTGTTTTGAATGTTAGGGAGATTGAAGGAGAGACACAGGGACCACGCATCAGCCTAATCTCAGGATAAGGATGGGGTAATTTATTCCTTGGAAAGTTTCAATCAGCATGAGCCAGCGCAGAGAAGGAGACTCCAGATCTCATTCTAAGAATATGGACTTCTGGTTCTGACTGATGGGGACAGACCTCCAAAGTACATGGGCAGGGAACAGGCTTGAGCGAGGTCATGATTCGCAATGCAGATAAGGAAGGGAAATGCTGTTAACTGACTGATTGAACTGCCCAGAGAGAAGGCCTAGTCCTCTAGAGAGTCCCTCTCTCTTGTTGAATTAGAAAACCCATGACACTCTTTCCCCAGTGATGCAAGACTGAGTTAGTATGCCAGCTGCTCCCCACTGAGGAGAAATCCTCAGGGGACAGGGCCTCCTGTCTCAGAGCAGATGGGGCCGTATGTGTTCTTACCTGTTCTCAGCAAAATCTTCCTCCCGTAGTCCAGCTGTGTGAGGAGTAGCTTCACGCATTCCTCCTCCAAGTAAGTCTTGACTGCTTGTGCAAAGTCTGACTCCTCCCACTTACGCCTGAGCATCTCAGCTGCCTTGCCCACGGAGGTCCAGGTTCTGAGGTCCTCATTCAGGACGATGTAATCGTGGCCGTTGAAGGATAATTTGTATTGTCCGTGACTGGAGTATGATCCAGACAGCAAATCACAGCCATACAGATTCTGGATTGTGTGATATCCTGGCCAAACCCTCACTCTCAGCCACAACCTCAGGCCAGGTTCCTTGGTGGGGTCCTCCAGTGGCTTGGTCCCTCCCATATGGCCTTTCTAAATGACCGGATTTGGACCTAAACTGCACAGAAAACCGGGTCAGTGTCCCTCTTCAGCCTGGCCTCCATGGATCACATTTCACTGGGGCCACCCCATTGGGAGCATGAAATACGGGATTTCTGCTCTGGGCTCACTCACCAGTTTCACTAAGTTGGTAGACTTGGAGCATTTCCTTCAGCGTTTCTCTGAACATTTGGCTTTGTTCCAGGATCAGCTGTGTCCTCCCATCCCAATACTTTGGCCTCTGCTGATCCACCCACAGCGCACAGTGCTCCATCCTCGGAGGCTGAGCTTTGCTGTTGAATCTTTCAAACCGCACGTCATCCACAAAGGCAACCATGACGAACTGGGGCTCCATGAGGCCAGGCCAGGTGAGGAGAGTTTGGAAGTAGTACATCGAGTGTGAACCTAGAGGCAGTGGGCCTTGAGATCTCAACCCCCTACCTAGGACCCTGTGCTGCTCTGCATCCAGGTCTGAGAAAAGCAGATTGGGGGCCCGGATGCAAAATGGGAAAGGGAATGGAAGATTGTGGATGGGTTAAGAAAGAGACAGACTGGCCGGGCGGTGGTGGCGCACGCCTTTAATCCCAGCACTCGGGAGGCAGAGGCAGGCGGATCTCTGTGAGTTCAAGACCAGCCTGGTCTACAAGAGCTAGTTTCAGGACAGGCTCCAAAACCAAAGAGACAGACTTCCCCATGTGGCACCCTTGGGGGTGGAGTCCTTTTGTTTCCCAGGTTAGGTCCTTTCCCTCCTGACACCCACACTCACCCTCTGGATGCCTGGTGAGAGCCAGGGTGGCTGCCAGCATCAGGAAGAGAGCCTCGGGAACAAATGTCTTCATCCTGCTTGAAGACTGGACTCCGAGTCCTGCTAGTCTGTGTTGCTTTTATAATCTTGATGTGGATGAGGCTGATTGGCTTCTCTAAGAATTCCCAGTGGTAGTGAAGCAGTGAGATTGGGTCACGGAAAGGTGAACTCCAGGCAGAGGAATCTCGTGGGCCCTACTTTCCTGACTGAGCTCCAGCTCTCTGACCTAGCATCCTGGGAGCGGTGTCTGGGAACAGGTCGCTCACCCTGATCTTTGTTGCCCTCGTCCTGGTCACAATATACTTCCGAGTCCAGTGCAGAAGCCATAGCGTCATCAATTCTCGATCATTCACATATCAAGATGTTTACAGAGTCTTGGAAGTTGATTGGCCGTCAAAGGTACTCACGCTTGTGTGGATTATATCAGTCTATGCTCACCGCATTAGAAACAGGGGATTTTGGAACACTTGCCTCATTGAGGACATTAATGATAGAGCACATGTAAGCAGAATATTTACAAAAAGAAACAGCTATTTTCCGAAATACAATGATATGGTGGAAATAATAGATGTTTATTTTCATGATCCAGATGAAAGTCCTTATCCTGGTCTTTCTTTTTCTTTTTTTTTATGATGGAGACTTTCTTTATCCTGGTCTTTCTTACTAGTGGTCCTTTGGGTTCTTCTCTTTAACCTTTTAGTTTTATGTGCAATGCAAGCAATGCAGATTCACAGAAATACACAGGAAGAATACTTTTAGAGGCCTGGAGAGATGGCTCAGTGATTAAGAGCATTGCCTGCTCTTCCAAAGGTCCTGAGTTCAATTCCCGGCAACCACATGGTGGCTCACAACCATCTGTAATGAGGTCTGGTGCCCTCTTCTGGCATGCAGACATACACACAGACAGAATATTGTATGTATAATAAATAAATATTTAAAAAAAGAATACCTTTAGATTCATTTTTTATTTTTTTTGTATATATATATATACACACACGCGTGCACACACACAAACATATATATACACGTACACACACATGTATACACACACGTTTGTATGCTGATGTGTCTATGAATGTTGGGCTGCAGTTATCAATTCACGCCAGCAGAGGGCGGTAGAAACCATAGAGTAGGACACACAGGCTCCTGTGTGCTCCCAGACTTTTAGGATTCCGACTTTGGTGATCTAAAGAGTGTAGCCACTCCAGTCAGAGGGAGGGGGAAGATTTTTATTAGCATCTTCAGATGATTTAACTTTTGTTTCTTTGTGAGAAGCTCACCAGGAACTCACAGGTATCCCCATGCCTCTGTCCCCTGAGGGCTGAGATTGAAAGCCTGGGCCACCACACTAATTTAAATGTACATTTTTACCTTTGACAACTCACTAGATTGACACAGGGGCTACTTTGGGAGCCCACGTGTGACTCAGTTTCCATCTGGAGTCATTTCTGGCTTAAAGAAGTCATTTGAGTTCAAGCTCGCCTGCTCTACTTTTTCCTATAACCTTGAGGGCTATGAGAGACTTCTGATTTAGCCTGTGAGAAAAGAACACTCTATCTAGTAGACCGTATACTGCTGACGACAAAACCCAGGAACATCAAGATAGAAATGGAGGCTGCTTCCAAGCAGCAAGCACCTGTTGGAGAGGAGGCTGCTCCCTCAAGGACAGGAATGGTCCTGCAGTTAGACACTGACTGACGTCTGTGCTGTGCTTTGCTCTGCTCTTGGATATAAGCAAGCTCTGAAATAAACTCTGGGCTGTTTGGCTGCTTTGGTACAACCAGACAGACCTCCCGATTCTATCCTGTCTTCTGACTTTTCTTTGGCCTCGAGGATCCCTTATCCAGAAACCCTAGCTGACCTTGCAGGAGCAGGTTCCTACAGGCTACTTACATTCAGTATGCTACATTCACATTTAGAGGAAATTCTTTTTTGTTGTTTTTTGTTGTTTTTGTTTTTGGAAACAGGGTTTCTCTGTAGTTTTGGAGCTTTGGAGCCTGTCCTAGAACTAGCTCTTGTAGACCAGGCTGGCCTCGAACTCACAGAGATCTGCCTGCCTCTGCCTCCCGAGTGCTGGGATTAAAGGCATGCGCCACCACCGCCCAGCTGTTTTTTTGTATTTTCTTATTGCTCCACAGTTTCCCTTTTGTAAAACTACGCCTTAAATGAAGCCCAAGAAGTGGATTTGGGTCTGCTCTAGTTAACCCAACTTAGAAGGCAGTCACTGGCCAGCTCTTGGGTGTATCCCAACAAAAATCAAGGTTGCCTCAAATTTGGCTCAGATTGTGGTAGTGGTCTGAGTGTAACCATTGGGATTAACACTACCACTGTACACACTTACTTCACTAAAGTCTGCACAAAATTTCCCAAAGGGAAAGGCATCATAGCGGAGTCATTAAAAGCGAAAGTGAGAGGGTGCTGGAGAACTGTGATCCGCAAAGTCAAGCAGCACGGCCACCATGCAGTCCATGCCAGGGACTGACCCATCCAAGATCGCTGCCAGCTTCTCCTTTCCTACTGACTTGAAGAGTTTGCTTTCTGACTTTGTTTCCTGCAGCTGGCATCTGACTGTGCCCAAGTGGCTGTCTCCTGTCAGCACAGTGTATAAAGGTGAGGAGCTCGGTTTAGCCTTGAGCACTGAGCCTGGGAGTCACACAGTCCTGTGTCTTTTCCTTGCTCTCGTTCCTGTTACAGCAGAGGCAAGGCTGGGTCCCCTCCATCCTACAGCCTCAGACTTCCTGCTTGAAGGAAGAATATATACGTGGTTTTTGCACTTTCCTGCCTTTGTTGGTGATTAACTGGTATACAAAGATGACTAAAAATATGTCGAAAATTGATGTGGAATGTCCTTCTGTATATGTGTTGTTTTGTTGGTTGATGAATAAAACTGTTTTGATCAATGGCTTAGCAGAATAAAGCCAGGTGGGAAATCTGAACAGAGACAGAGAGAGAGAGAGTGGGTGGAGTCAAGGAGATGCTATGTTCTTGCCGAAGGAGGAAACTGCCATAACATTACTGGTAAGCCACAACTTCATGGCAACACATAGATTAATAGATTAATTTAAGATGTAAGAGCAAGCTGGCGATATGCCTGAGCCATTGGTCAAACATGGTTGTAATTAATATAGTTTCTGTGTGATGGCCTTCTGTTGCTGCTGTGTGGATGACACTCAGTTTGTGAGATTCCACAAAAACAGGGCCCACACCACTGGGCCCCCATAGTGGAGAAGAGGTGTTAGGGAAAAACAGCCACAGAAAGCCCTCGAAATCACACAAGGTTTCAAAGAAAAATTGAGGAAATTGCTCAGCTTCTATAACCAGAGTTCTGCCAGTGAGTGACCCTGGTTCAAAGGTCAGGACCCCTCCATGTCCTGACAGAGGCAAGTCACCCCTTATCTAAGGGAGAGTCCCCATCAAACTGACCTGTGGAGACTCTGGAACCTGGAGGGACTTGGTGACCAGACCCAGTTTTGGGTGCACTTTAGGGTCAAAAAGGTCTTGGGGCAGTTGCGTGAAGGCGAGTCTGACTTTGTGTAAGGTGCTAACTTGTAGCAAATCTGACAACAACGGCAGGACCAGGATATTACAACCTAAAGAATGCACATGGCTGTACTTGGGCACAAAGGGCGCTGTCCCTGAGGGTACCGACAGTTACTTACTCTGGTCACAGATGTGGCACCCTGAAGGAGGACCTGAATTCCTGGACTACAGACAGCAAGGTAACAAGATTTATCACGTCTGGTGTGGAAGAGGAGGAATGAAGATAAGGAAGGGGCAGGGTCTGAGATCTCGTCTCTCGGGGGATTTCAAGCCAGGCTGTGTACATGCCCCGACCCATAAGATGAGAGAGATATCCACACCGAAGTGCTCACTCAGCCAGGGCCTGCCTGCAGAGATTTACTCCCTTGTAAAGCTCGTAGAAAATGACATATGCTCAGATAATAGAGCTCAGACTCCCAGCAGAGTTATGGAGAAGGTCCCTGCCGGTAACAGACACGCCGGAGGCCAGTTATTCCTTTCCATGTACAACATTGCACTGTGTTTGCTCATCCTTCCCTGGGTTTGCAATTACACTTCTGGAAACTTCTGAGAGATAAGGATTGGGGGTGGCACTCTGAACCTCGCATGAATCTGCTTCTGACCTGGATTCTCGCAAAGGTCAAATATGAAGAACTTCTGTTCAGGCCGATAGTACGTACATGGGGCCTGATTCCGGAGATTTGGGTAGACTGCTATTACCCCTCCATTAGTCCCATCTCCTATCTGATTTGATCAAGTCATGTTTTGCTTTTTCCCAGACAAGACCAAGGCCAGGATGCAGAGGCTTCTGTCAAGCTTTATACAGATTTGCCCCTGCAGGGCCTGTGGGACAGGGGCAGAGTCATAGGTAATGTTCTGGGTTGTCCTGATTCTCAGGACTGAGGCAGTTTGAGCAAGTGATAGTCTCCTTAGAGTGTCACCACTCACGGACCCCGATGTGAATTTATTTCTTGTTCTTCCCTTTACAGGATGAGACAAAGCCTTGCGTTGGACAGTACCATAGAGAATTTGCTCCGTTCCTCCCTTTCCCAGTGTTCCTTCCAGAGCTCCTGGCTTTTCATTCTGCACTCGGCATCTGATCGTGTCTGAGTATCTGTCTCCCATCAGTGCTGTGTTCTCAAGGAAGGAACCCAGTCCAGTCCAGAGCACTGAGACCTCCCTACGCTGAGCCTCTCTGTTTCCAGCCCTCCCTCTCTTCCAGCAGAGGCTGGCTTAGAAGTCTCCACT
>NW_004949185.1:213007-222245 GCF_000317375.1 Microtus ochrogaster
TACAAAGTCTGAATACAGTCTCACCTGCTTGCACCTTGATGCCCTTGGTGTTCCTTCCTGGGTTCCCAGACATCTGCTGCACACCGGGCAATTCTGTGCAATTTCACATCACTAGAGACAGTGTTCCTACCACGAGGCAGTTCTTTATGGGTTGGGGCTCGGGTACTGCTCACACACTAGCCATGCCCTGGGCAGTCTGGATACTGACCTGGCCCCCGTGAGGACCTTTCTGATGTTAGTGAGGCCATACTTGGCCACCTGTGTTAATGGTCTGAGCAGACTCTGAGCCTAGGAGATTTTTACCACGCTGAATTCTGCATGTTCTGGTTCAACGTCCCTGCCAGGTTCCAGCACATATTCCCATGCCCAAGCTCTGACTCTCCCAAGAGTGCAGTTACTGGAGGGTCTGGGGCTAACCAGCCACCAGCTGGGCAGAAGTCTTTGAAAAACAGCACTTGGCCACTACTCTGGTTGGGTACTGAAGGGAAATGGTTTTCCAGAATCTCTCCTGCTCTCCTGCTGTGGCTGTTTGCAACTCTTGTCTCCCTTGCCCCCTCTCTCCCACCTTAAAATATCTGTTACTGAGAGAGCAATGAAGATTTTCAGGGAGCTTCTGTCTTCCCATAGCCCTGGTCCCTTCTACTAGGAGAAGGTGCTTTCTAGACCCACCAAATCCCTTCGTGAACTAGGGACTTTTTTATAGTAGTATATTATTTGTGTTTTAATAAATAAACTTTGCCTGAAGAATGCAAAGCAGCCACACTAGTTAGCCATAGAGGCCATACAGGCCAGGCAGTGGTTGCACACACCTTTAACGCCAGCAGCCACACTAGTTAGCCATAGAGGCTGGGCGGTGGTGGTGCACACCTTTAATCCCAGCAGTAGAAAGGAATATAAAATGGGAGGAGATAAGTCTCAGCTCAGTCTCATTCTGAGATTCCTGGAAGCAAGGATAGTCCATTCAGCCTGAGGTAAAGGTAACAACCAGTGACTGCTACATTGCTTTTCTGACCTGTCTCTGGGTTTTCATTATTTATGCTACACTTTTAAATTCTGCCTTGTAAAATTTCATTTCATATTTTGATAACACGCTACAGGATTTTAGCCATCACTCACGGCTTCTGATGGCTTTGTCGAAATCACCGCAACTATTCCTGGCAGATTTTCTTGTGTGCCTGTGCAGTGTGTACCAGCCCCAACAGGTTTTGTTCCGTACTCTACAGAGTTAGACCAGTCCTCAGCACTGTTCACGAGCCTGGGGTCACTCTCCTTTGTGTGTCCCTCATCTCTGACAGCAGCAGAGGATGTTTCTGTCTGTCACTGCTTCACTTGAAGGAACCGGAACACAGGACTCTTTGTGGTGCTGACGACAGAATTCTGTAGGGGTCAAAACCTGACTTCTGACAGCCCTAACAAGCTAATCATGGCCACGCATTTACAATAAGCCTATTGAAGTGGTGAGGACAGAGCAAAGGAGAAAAAGGAGATTTGGGAGCAGGGAAGAGGGCCAAAGAGGTCAGTGACTCCCGGATACCCACTAAGTTCATCTTTAGGATCCCGACATGCAGTTTAGTTTAAGTACGTGGCAGGAGGACCTTTCCCTGTCCGTTCTCTAACATTTCCTCTAATTTATTTATTTGTTTTTTATTTTTGCTATATAAACTAGAGATTTCTGGTTATCACTCACCTCTCCTGATGGCTATTGTCCAACTTTCCCCAGTACGTTCTCTGGAGAGTCTATCAGACTGTGCATGTGTGTTCCCCTCCATCATGGATCTTCACGGCCTTGACCCTAATCCTCCTGCCTCCACCTCCCAAGTGCGCTGACCTGGGTTGCCATGACACCCAGACCACTGTCTATTTTCCATGTCTAGAAAAGAATGTAGTAATTTATCACATGAGACTTGTAGACAGAACGTATAAAATTACTATGTGAATTTTGTTGTTGCTCTTTTGAGAAAACAATCTCCTGTAACTCAGGAAAGCCTTGACCTCCTCTGCTTCCCGAGTGCTAGGATAATGGCATGCCCCATCCTGCCCTGTTTCATTGGAAGAATTCTGCTAATACATTATCAGAGAATATTTTTAATACAAACAATAAAATGGTCTGGAGAAGTGTCATAGCCTTATGTTCATTGAATCCATGCCAATTTAAAAGAATCAAAGAGAAATTAGAATTCCATAGACTTCCATACTTAAATATGGCCAAGTTCTCAACAATGACCCAACCATACCCCTCTAGATCAGCAGTTCTCAACCTGTGGATCGTGACCCCTTTGGCAAACTTCCATCTCCAAAAAATATGCAATTTATAACAGGAGCAAAGTTACAGCTATGGATCAGCAAGGAAAACAGTTTTGTGGTTAAGGGTCACCACGACAAGATGAACCATATCAAGGGGAACAGCATTCAGAAGGTTGAGGACCACTGCTCTAGCTAAGCCATTGACTAACTCTTGCCAGCAGCAGCGGGAAGGCCATAAATAAGAGATCAGAAAACACGTTGTCACTAAGGAATCTCCAGAAGCTTGTTCCAAGCTCTGTAATGGAAAACCTCAGCTCCAGCCAGATCTCCGGAGGCCGAGTGCTGAAAGATCATTGTCTCGGGACAGCATCCAGCCCTGTGGCCTGAGCCGCTGACCAGGACTGAACTCAGAGGCATCACTGGAAATGGCAGGAACAGTGGTTCTTGCTAACTTCACAGAACTATACACCAGCCAGTCTACACTGCCCTCGTTCACAGGAAGTGGGCCTCCTCCCAGGAAGCTGAAAACAGAAACCGCCTTGCTATACAACTACTTCTCAAACTGTTACACCTGCATCCCCTGCGCCACACAGCTGGTGGAGCCTTTCTTCCTGCCCGTCCTTCGCATTATGGTTAGAGGTGTGTATTGTCTTCCTCCTCCACCACAAAAAGTATAAAAGCTAATTCATCGCCCACCAACCCTCCCCTAGTCAACTCCAACAAAGATAAAATCAAAGCTCTCAAGATAGCATTAGTGATTTCAGCTCTTGAACTCTTCACCATCAGTTAAGACTTCTTAAGGCTTCCAAAACTTCCTATGAAATGTGTGACCAGATTAAAGACTGAGTTTTTGATTACTAGTACTTAAAGGAGTTGGTCTAAAATAAGACTCATTCACATAGCATCCAGTCAATACACAAGACTCCCCTCTGCATGTGGACGCAGCAGATGAGGAGGACTCAGTGGTGTTTTGAGTCCACAGTGTAAAGAATCTTGAGAAAGTACCACCTGTCCCAACTTGGTGATATATCAATGAGAAAACAATTCACAATCAGCCCACTTTGTTGGTACGTTGCTTTAATCCCAGGAATCTCGAGCCAGGAGCAGGCCGATCTCTGGGTTCTAGGTCATTCTGGTGTACATAGCTACTTCCAGGCCAGCCAGGGCTTCACACTGAGACCCTGCCTCAAAAGAAAACTACAGTTATTTGGAGGTGTTCATGAGACTATTTCTGCTGGGCCTGGGGAGATGGTTCAGCCATGAAGTGCCCTTGCTGCCCTTGCAGAGGACCTGAATTGATTTCCCAGCACAAGTTCCTGTAACTCCAGTCCAGGGTTTCCCAATACCTCTTCTGGGTCTTATGAATTCATACTCCTTGCATATACATAGAGACACACAAAAATACATACAAATAAAAGTGAATCTTAACATTGTTTCTCCTAAAAATATGTCTATGAGACTGTATTTTTCCGCAATTCAAAGGAAACAAAACCCACACAATTTGTAGTGGGAAGCTGAAGATAAGAATGACCAGAGATGTTAAGCAGCCAAAAAGACCTTTGCACAGCATCGTTTCATTTTGGAAAACAGTTCTGTTTATTCTACTTAATTGAAAGCGGCTATTAATGTCCACACTGAACCAAATGTCTCAAACCCTCTTGTTCCTAACGTGCAAACATGAATTGGTGTAACCCACAGGTCCCCATTGATGGCTACACCGTGTCTAAGCCATGTACAGATTTTGACACCAAAACCTTTGAGAATTACTGACTTTCTAGGCTCTGGGCTAGGACTCAAGGATGTTGTGACCAGAAGCAGGACGTTGGGGATCAGGGTAAAGCAACTTGTGTTCAGACATTGATCCCAGGATACCAGGCCGCAGAACTGAGTCCAAAGCAGGACTATTTCTAAGTCCATCTCTCCATGACCCAACCCACCAGATGTACATCACCACCTTTGGGAATTCTTAGAGAAGCCAGTCAGCCTCCTCCACATCAGAGTTATAAAGAGAAGCGATACCGGTCCTGGTCGGAGGATGAGGACACTTAGACCCTCTGCCCTTCTGCTGCTGGTGCTGGCCTTGCCCCTGACCCAGAACTGTGCAGGTGGGAAATGACCTTTAGAGGAGCAGGGTGCCACACTGGAAATCCTCATCTTCGCATCTCCTCCATTGCCTAACCAGACCTTCCTGCTCCCTCAGCTGGAGGACCCCACCCCTCTCCCTTCACTACCCCCTGCTCTCCTCCCTTCCCAGTCCACCAAGCCAGCCCTGGGCCCAGGTCAGGGTCTCAGTGCGCATCATCCCCAGGCTCACACTGGCTGCAGTTTTTCGACACCGTGGTTTATGGACCGGACATCTGGGAGCCACGGTGCATCTACGTCAGCTACGTTGATACCACACCGGTCCAGGGATTCGATAGCACAGCAGCGACTGTGAGCGTGCAACCTCGGGCTCCCTGGATGGAGCAGGAGCCGCCTGAGTATTGGCACAATCTAACAGAGGAAGCCCTGTACCAGTCACAGAGCGACCGAAAGCTTTTTCGGGCCCTGATGAAGTACTACGGACACAGCAAGGACAGCGGTGAGTCATCCCAGATCCGAGGTCACAACCCCTCCCTGTCCAATTAGCTCCACTCCAGATCTCCAGGTCCAGGGTTAAGTAGAGGATTGTGATCCGGGAACAGGGTTAGTTTGGGACAAAACCCTGGGAGGGGGAGAAGCAGCAGTGACTGACGGTTGAATGGGGGTGGGGCAGAATATCACACCCTACAGAAGGTGTACGGCTGCGCTGTGGGAAATAATGGGAACTTCCTCCGAGGGTACTATCAACTCACCTACTATGGCTACGATTACATCGCCCTGAACGAGGACTTGAGCTCTTGGACTGCAGAGGGCAAGTTAGCTCAAATTTTCAAAAGCGTCTGGGTGGAAGAGGCAGAATACTTGAGGACTTACCTGCCGGGGGATTGCGTGAAAATGCTTCGTAGATGCCTGGACCTTGGGAAGGAGACATTGCTGCGCTCTGGTAAGAGGGGCGCTTGCCAACTCCTTCTTCTGAGATTAGAACTCCTGTCTCCTGAGGCCTCCTCCCTCAGCAGGGAGCAGCTGGAGGATTTACACCGTCTTGCATCAAAGGCATAAGACTGCTCCTGAGTTTCCTAACTCAACCTGAGAGAGAAACTCTCCAGAGGATTTGCCCTTCCCCTAGGATAGTCCAGGGTGTCAATCAGGCAGCCGGTCCCTTCCACAGCTGCACTGCGAATCAGGGCCTCTCTCAGGCCTGTTCACTGTCCATGCACAAAGACACTGAAGGTCTGACTCCAGGGTTGCTGAGTGTCTTAAGCCCTCCCTCCCCCTCCACCCAGTCAGAACCAGAAGTCAGAAGTCTGTTTACCTAGAGTGAGATTCAGAGCCTTCAGCTCTGTGCTGGCTCATGATCACTCTGAACATTTCCAAGGAATTCCTCATCCAGATCCCAAGTTTAGGCTGCTGTGTGAATTCTGCTCCCCTCCACCTCTCCCACCCTTTCCGGGGATGGTCACATGAGCACGCCTTGATCCCCAGGAGGAATGCCAAATGCCTAAATTTTCCAATTGCTCCCCTCAGACCCTCCCCAAACATATGTGACCCGTCAAGTTAGACCCGGAGGGAATGTCACCCTGAAGTGCTGGGCCCTGAACTTCTACCCTGCTGAGATCACCCTGACCTGGCAGAAGGCTGGGAACAACCACACCCAGGATATGGAGGTGATAGAGACCAGGCCTGCAGGAGATGGAACCTTCCAGAAGTGGGCAGCCGTGGTGGTTCCTTCTGGAGAGGAGCTGAGATACACATGCCATGTGAACCATGAGGGGTTCCCTGAGCCCCTGATCCTGACGTGGGGTAAGGAGTGGGTGTGGTGAGCGAGAGTCTGCTGTCGGGGAATGAAGAACCAGGGCGGGATCAGGGTTGAGGGCGAGGGTCAGAGCCCTCACTCTTCCTTCCTCTCCTCCATCAGAGCCTCCTCCACCAAACATCTTCCTCATGGCGATTCCTACTGGCCTGGTTCTTGGAGCTTTGGTTATGGGAGCTGTGGTGACTTTTCTGATATGGAAGAAGCAGAGGTAAGGAAGGGGTGGGGTTTAAGTTCTTGTCTCCCTAAGGACTTCAAGCCCAAGCTATGAATGCACCTGTCCCATAAGAGCAAAGTTGTACCCACGAACAGGGGCTGGGACCTCTATGCTGACATTAACTCTGTTATAAAGCAGAAAGGAAATAATGAATAGACCCATCACCCTCTTGTTAGAGACCTGATTCTGATTCCCCACAGACAGATGTCACAGAAAAGGCCCCTGCTGAGAACACCGGAGGCCAGTTAGCCCTCTGTGTGTGTATCCTCCTCCTTCCACAGAGCTGCAGTCACAGTTCTAGAAAGGTCTCTAGGATTGGACTAGGAGTTTCCTCCCACACTCATGACTCTACGGCATCCCTGGTCTGTTGTAGGAGGCTGCTTGTTTGTTCCCGGCTGCTCAGCCCCGAGATAAACACACAGAAACCACATTATTTGTAATATTGTTTGGCCAATAGCTTAAACGTATTTCTGGCTAACTCATATCTTAAATTAACCTGTCTCCATTAACCTGTGCATCACCACGAGGCTGTGACTTACCGGGTAAAATTCCGGCGTCTGTTTCCAGTGAGACCACATGGCATCTCACTGACTCTGCCATCTTTCTCCCAGCATTCAATATAGTTTTCCCCACCTACCTCTATTCTGCCCTGCCAGGTCTAAGACAGATTCTTTATTAACCTATGGTATTCACAGCATACAGCGGGGAATCCCACATCACTACATCACTGGTCTGTCACTGGTTGGTTCTTCCCACAGGTGGGAAAAAGGCAGCTATATTTTGACTGCCAGTAATTAGTGGAAGGTGGTTCCTGAGACCCTTGCAATAGAGTAGACAGATACCCATGGGGCGTGGCTCACACATTTCTCTCTTGGCCCTATTGCTGTGGGCTCTTAACAGGTCTTATTCTGTACTGCTTTAGGTAGGGACAGCGCCCTGGGATCTGTTTGGGACAGGAAGTACCCCGAGAACACACTCCTGAGCTGTGGTGACTCTCTTTCTGGGATCTGTTTAGTACGGCTGCCTAGTCAGTATCACAACCCACAATCTTTTTTTTTTTTTTTTTTTTTTTTAATTTTTCGAGACAGGGTTTCTCTGTGGCTTTGGAGCCTGTCCTGGAACTAGCTCTGTAGACCAGGCCGGTCTCAAACTCACAGAGATCCGCCTGCCTCTGCCTCCCAAGTGCTGGGATTAAAGGCGTGCACCACCACCGCCCGGCTACAACTTCACAATCTTAACTCAGAATTTGTTCTTAACCACTTTCTTCTATAGGGCGAGACACCCACCTCGTGTGACTTCAAAAGCTCCTGACTTTTCTTCCCACACCTGACATCTGTGCACAAGTGTTTGTCTCCTGTGAGCACGCCATGAGGAACTGAGTCCAGCCCAGACCTGAGCGTGTCTCTTCCTCTCCACACTGACATGTGCCTTCCCCAGTCATTTCTCCTGATCCAGAAGACGCAGGCCTGGAAACCTCCATCAGAGGCCGAATTTAGTTTCCAATGAGCTACAAGTATATGCTTCCTTCTTGAAAATAAGGATGTGGATATTCTGGTAATTTTGTTTGGTAATTTTTTCCCACGGTTTGCTTAATGGATAAACCCAGTCAAAGATGATTGAAACAGTGTCTGTCTTGAGAAGCTGAAATCCATCTTTCGATCTTCTCTGTCCTTTCCTAGATGCCTCTCTTCCTCATCAACCTCGTGTTCAAATCTGTTAATGCCTCCTCCTAATAAACTTGAACTTCGCTTCATAGTGGTAGTTCTTTTTTAAAAAAATTATTTATTCATTATGTATAAAGTGCTCTGCCTGCATGTATGCCTGCAGGCCAGAAGAGGTCGCCAAATCTCATTACAGATGGTTGTGAGTCACCGTGTGGTTGCCGGGAATTGAACTCAGGACCTCTGGAAGAGCAGGCCGTGCTCTTAACCGCTGAGCCATCTCTCCAGCCCCCATACTGGTAGTTCTTAAATTCTTTTTTTTTTTTAAGTCAGGAATCTCATCTTTGCCTGAGTAGAGGTTTCTGAACAAAACTCCTTGACTGCCACACATGCATGAAGTTGTTCTTCCCTGCATCAAGATCCACTGCCATTGTCCCTGTCGGTGACAAGAGGCCTCCCTGAAGCGATGCTGCCCAGCTCCCTCGGCTGCCACTGAGATGCTCCACTCTCCTCTCCGCTTTGCACGTCACCTATGCTCTTTCACCTTCATCAGCCAAAACCCAGCATCGTGGTTTCTTTAGTTTTATGGGTGTGTGCACCGCTTGCATGCCTGGTACCCGTGGATGCCAGAAGAGGGCCTCGGGTCCCTGGGAACTGGGGTTACAGATGGCTGTGAGCTCTTATGGAAACATTAAGAACCAAACTCAGGCCCCCCGAAACAAAAGTCAGTGCTCTTACCTGTTGAGCCTTCTGCACAGCCTCCAGACCCACAGAGTGTTTAATGACCACCCCTGTGCCAACGACCCCCTTACAGCCATTCGTACCCCACACTTGGGTCACGTGGAACAACACACTGACTTCCAGGAAGACATCCACAGGTGCCCTAAGTCATCCCTTGCTGAGACAAAATTGAGATGAACCGATTCTGCAGTGCTGTCTAGAGGAGAAAACCTTGTTAAGCAGAACGTTCTAGATTCAAAATGTGGTAAGAATTGCTGATTCTTGAGCTGGAGGGATGTCTCTGTGGTTAAGAATACTGATTGCTCTTCCAGAGGACTGGGTTCAGTTCCCAGCACCCACATGCTGGCTAACAACCATCTGTAACCTCAGTTGCAAGGGCTCCAACGACCTCTTCAGGTCCCCTCAGGCACTGAACACATGCGATGTAAAGACATATACACAGGCTAAACACCTATATACATAAAGTGAATTTTCTTTTTTTTT
>NW_004949185.1:222390-252595 GCF_000317375.1 Microtus ochrogaster
CCCGACCATAAAGTGAATTTTTGAAAACTTGGTGATTCTATGTATGACAAGCTCCAGTATCATGATTCTCTTTCTTATTTTTAAAAAAAGATTTATTTATTGAATGTATATGAGTGTTTTGCCTGCATATATGTCTGCATATTATGTGAATGTTTGGTGCCCCCAAAGGTCAGAAGAGAGCATCTTGTAGTTGTTGAGAATCAAACTCAGGTCTTCTGCAGGAATAACAGTTGCTTTTAACAACTGGGCCAGGTTATTTCCCCTCAGTTGTTCTATTACCAACAAATATGGGAGTCAGATATGGGATGAAAACCCACTAGATCAAAGAAGTGGCAGAAGAGCAACCAGCTGACCTCCTCACCACACTTTTCAACTGAAAAAGGGCTGACAAAAAGTCCAAGTCCCTCCCTGCTCCTTCCTGTGCCTCTCTAGCTGTATTCTGGGTCCTCCACAGTCTCTATGACTAATTCTTATCAACTAGTTGCTGACTCTCCCCACCCCCGATCCAAGGATAACTTTATTAACACAGTCTCAGGATGTCACAGTACAATCAAATATTCCACAACATTTCTCCCTTTTTGTCTAAATAAAAAGAGAAAGTTTTGACTCTAACACATTAAAACTATATACAATAAGAACAATTATCAGGCGAGAATTACATTCACAATGTCCAGTCCATTTGTATTTGGCAAAACCAGAAAAAAATGCTCTATTGTCTATCCTATCTTGTGCAGCACACTGTACCGTGCATGTTGGTACTGCAGCCTGCAGGACCCAATGCCAAGCAAGAATGATGAAGGTTGAAGGCAGTTCTTCCCCAACAGCCTAATGTTTGGGTTCAAAGTCAGGGTCTTGTGCATGTCAGAAAACCTCTAAACATTCTGCTACTGGGCCACATCTCCAGATATGTATCATATGTAATATATCTTATCTATCAATATACGTTGGATATATATTCAGTTGTGAGATGTAATATTGGGAGATAAATGCAATTATTTCTCTTCCATGGAACTGTGAAATGGCTCTTCATTTAGTATAATATAAATCTCAAACGCTGCTGTCTCTCTAGAACCCCTCCTCAGACTGATGGCTCACCTGTGTCTTACTGCACACTATAGAGTAAAAATTATAGTAACTGTAACTATCAAGGGAGGCTTATAGACACATGTGCACATTATTGACCTTCACTTTATTTGACGTAATATACAAATTTGTATATGAAGCTGGCCACAGAGCCGGAGAGAGAATCAACACTCCCTCCTCACCTCAAGTCCAAGGTAGAATTCACAAACCCTGTCTAAATAAATATTAATACATTTTATTTTACTGTGGTACCGAAGATGAGTATCCACAATTATCTGACAGCAGCATTAAAATATTCCGCCTTCATATTTGGATAAGGCAAGCTGTTTCACACTCAACAGGAAGAGCAGGTTAAATGCAAAGTATATATGAAAATCCATCATCTTTACTGAAACAGATTAAGGAAAAGACTTGCAAACACGCAAAGTGCAAAAAGACCTGCACTTCAGAACGTGCATTTGGGAAATGATTATTTCTCATAAGATTTTAGTTTATCAATGCAATGGATTTGTTAATATTCTAAATAACTGAATACATTTTAAAAGGTTTAGCTTCTAATATTATTTACACATGTAACTCACAAAAACATGTTTTCCTTGGGGGAAACTCATTAAATCTTAGGAGCACATGGAGATCCTGAGACCAGGAAGTCTGAGAACAGCTGACCAAGACAACTCTTGAACTGGAGTCAGAGAGACAACATGGCGAAAGCTCTTGGTGCTGGAAGAGGGAAAGGAGGATAAGGGCCCAGGTCTCTGATCAGGATGGCAGATGGCTAGGACGCCAAGTCCTGGAAATTTCCCATCTCCTACAAGTTTCACTTCCTGGTCTCCCAAACTGTGTCAGATTCTTCTGCCTAGATACTTATGACGCGATGGTAATTCCCGCTCCCATTGGGTGTCCGATTTCTGCAGATGCCAGTACTAGATTCCGGGTTCTAAAAACCCGCGCAGAGCTCTTATGTTCCCCAGATCTCTAGATATGAACGATGGCGCCGCGCACGCTGCTCCTGCTGCTGGCGGCCGCCCTGGCCCCGACCCAGACCCGCGCTGGTGAGTGCGGGGTCGGAAGGGAAACGGGCTCTGCGGGGAGGGCGGGGACGGCACCAGGGAAGCCGCGTCCCCGCGTGGCCCAGCCGGACCCTCCCTCCCAATCCCCACCCGCGTCCGGAGTCCCGTGCCCTGCTCCCCTCTCGGCCCCCACACCAGCTCCGGATCCTGGAAGGAAGGTGGAGCCGCCGACAGCTCCTTGCTTCTTCCAGGCTCACACTCACACTCGCTGCGTTATTTCGGCACCGCCATGACCCAACCGGGACACAGGGAACCGCGGTTCGTCGCCTTCGGATTCGTGGACGACACGCGGTTTGTGTGGTTCGACAGCGATGCGATGACCCCTAGAGAGGAGCCTCGGGCGCCGTGGATGGAGGAAAAGCGACCCGAGTACTGGGAGCGGCAGACTCGGATCGCCAAGGCTAACGCGCAGATTTTCCGTGAAAATCTGAGGACCTTGCTGCGCTATTACAACCAGAGCGAAGCAGGCGAGTGACCCGAGTCACTTAGCCCTGTGTGGCTTGGATAACCCCAAATAGTCGACCAGGCTCATAAACCTAAGGCTACTGCCGGGACCTAAGGCTACTGCCAGGCGCATCTCCTGGACCCGACAGAGCTAGAAAAATTCTGCAGCCTCAGGGGGAGACTCACAACCAGTAGCGGTCCTCCCTTCCCTCCCTTCCTCCATGGGACGGGGCTAAGAGTAGCAGGCAGGACCAGGCCTCTGAGGCTGATTCCTTTTGCCTTCCAGGGTACCACACCATCCAGTCCATGCGTGGGTGCTATATGGGCAGTGATGGGCGCTTCCTCAGCGGATACTACCGGACGGCCTATGATGGCGCCGACCACATCTCTCTGAACGAGGACCTCCATTCCTGGACTGCTGCAAACAAGGTGGCTCTGATTACCCAGCGCAAATATGAGGCTACGAATGAGGCAGAGCACCACAGGGCCTACCTGAAAGTTACGTGCATGGAGTGGCTCCGCAGCCATCTGGAGAAGGGAAGAGAGTTACTGCAACGTGCAGGTACTGAGTGGCAGCAAACACCTGGATCCCCGTGTAGACCTTCCTGCTTCGGGTCTCCTGCAAGGTCACCTCCCTCCCTTCTGAGCTAGCCCGGGTGAATCTTCTTGGGTTCTCTCCGGGTGCGCGGAAGTCAGTTCCTGCGGTAAATGACCAGCCTCCAGCAGCCTTGGACATTACGTGGAGACTCACTGTTTTCTGCCCCCACTCCAGTGTGTTTGGAAATTTGGTCAAGCTTAGAAAAGCTCAGCCTCCCCCCAGGTCAGAAGCCAATGTCCCTTTCAGAGACTTGAAGCCTCTCACCCTGGGCTGGCTTAAACTGACTGTAGGATTTTCCAAGGTAGAGAGTAACCTAAAAGTCTGGGTTTGGGGCCTCCTTTCTCATCTTGAGTGTCCTGTCCATTCTCAGGACGGTCACATGAGCCCACTATATCAGTGAAGGTAATGCAGTCTCGGAACCTCTGAATTCTCAGATCCCCCAAAGACACCTATCATCCCAGACCTGAAGGCGACATCACCCTGAGGTGCTGGGCCCTGGGCTTCTACCCTGCTGACATCACCCTGACCTGGCAGAGAGATGGGAAGGAACAGACCCAGGACATGGAACTTGTGGAGACCAGGCCTGCAGGGGACGGAACCTTCCAGAAGTGGGCAGCTGTGGTGGTACCTTCTGGAGAGGAGCAGAGATACACATGCCATGTGTACCATGAGGGGCTGCCTGAGCCTCTGACCCTGAGATGGGGTAAGGAGGGGCAGGCTGTCAAGGGAAACAGGAGGCCTCTGGAGACCCTGAGTAGACCCAGGCCCCTCTCTTTCATTTCCCAGCTCCACCTCTTCAGCACATGGACCCCATTGTGGGAGTCACTGTTGGCCTGGTTCTCCTTGGAGCTGTGGTCATTGCTGTGGTGTGGAGAAAGTTACCAAGGAGGAAAGGTGAGATTGGGGTCTGTTTTATATTGTGAATATGCATGGTGTATGTTCGTGTGTTCCACGCTATGCGTGTATAGGTCAAATGACAACTTTGTAGGGTTAGTTCTCGCCTTCTTTGTGGGTTCTGTTGATCAAACCCAGGTCCTCGGGCTTGCAGCCTCTACCCACTGAGCAATCTGTGGAGTGTGCTTCTGAGGTCCATTAGAAGTCTGTGCCAAGATGACTGTGGCCCCGAGGACCTGGCTCCCAGCACCTACAGGTCAGAGAGCCTTCTAGAGACACTGACCTCTGAGAGGGCAGTTGGCCCTTCCTGTTCCAGCCCTGTGGTGTGTTGGTCTGTGTGAAGTTCAAGCTACTTCCCCATGTCCCAGGATTTGCTGGCTCTTTTAGGCTGTCTTGGCCCATGTCCATGACCTCTCACCTCCTTGTTTTCTACAAGCAGAAGCGGCAGCTGTGATCAGGGCACTTCTAAGATTGGAATGGCTATCCCTGAGATGCTGGCAGCAGTGTAGAGAGGAGCCCTTAGTTCCAACCCCCCATCTTCTGTGGGCATTTAAGGCGTCTAAATTTTAAAACACAGGAGAACCTGAATCAGAGCCAAGAGCGGCAGGGACAGGCCAATGTTGTGGGTTTCTGGGTTTGGAATGCAGGTGGATTAATATGCAGTGACCTGCATTTTTCATGAATTTTCCTCTACAGCATAACACTGGAACTGACCATACAAAGGTGAACACATACACAACAAACTGTCACGGGGAGCCTGACTTCTTTCTGCAACTGGCATCTGACTATGTCCATCTGTGTGAGATTCTGTCAGCAAAATGTGAGTCTGTTCAAGCTGGGATTAGGATTCTCCATCTGTCTAGAACAGCATCTAGACATGAATCTGTTTGAATTCTTGCCCCAGGCTTGGCTGATGGCTTAGGGTACAGCAAGTTGCTTCAAACTTGGGAGAGGAAATAAAATTTGAGAACATTTCAGAATCTACCTCTGTTGTATGGATCTGTTTCAGGCTGGGAGAGGAAACTGGGGATCTAAACACGGATGGGACCGTTGGCCCATCTGGTGCTCAGCCACTGTAGACTTCACCTGGGTCATCTTTGCTTCTCCCACCCGAACCTTTGATCACAAGGTCCTTGCTATGGCCCTGGGCCTCATCCTGTTTGTAGAGCCATACAGTGAAGACTGCATGCAGCAGGGCAGCCTGGCACCAGGCCTAATTTCAACCTTCAGCCCCCAACGTATGTGTTTCTTATTCCTGTGTAAGTCTTGGCCCCGTCCTTCCAGATGTCCCTTTTTCTTGACAGCAGCAGGTGTTTTTGTCAGGCACTGCCTGCTGTCTCCAGTCTTACGCACCAACTTTCATCGAGGCTCACTTCTTAGCTTCCTTCTTTCTGCAGCCTTTATGAAGGAACTGAAAGCCAGAGTTAGCAAAGGCGGCCCTGCCAGCCGCTCATCACCTGACATGAGTTCCTGCAGCCACTCTTTCGTCTACTCAGCTGCTCCTCTCCCTGCCCTCAGCCCAAGCAACCCTAACCTTATTATATGCAGCCTCAAGAATTTATGAAAGAGTCTAATTTAGATTTTTCCTTGGTTGGAAAATATGATCATTTACAATCTTCTAAGCCATGTACTTGGGTGCTGCTGCAGGTTGCAGAAGGGCTGGGGAAATAGGGAATAGCCCAGGCCATGAGCTCAGTGTGAGGACTGAGCAAGAACATTTGCTCTGAAGCCCCACGGTTAGACCAGTCACTGAACAGCACAGGCATCTCTCCTGCTGTTGGGGTTTCACTCTATTGCATGCACAGATACTGGTTTTGTTTTTACAGATCCTGCATCAAGTAAGTCTATTAAAGCCACTTTTCCAATAGCACAGGATCCCTTCAAAGTCTGTGTCACATTCTGGTCATTTTGATAACATTTAAAACATTTTATTGCTGGACGTGGTGGCACATGCCTTTAATCCTAGCACTTGCGAGAGAGGCAGGCAGATCTCTGTGAGTTTGAGGCCAGCCTGGTCTACTGAGTGTGTTCCAGGACAGCCAGGACTGTTACACAGAGAAATCTGTCTCAAAAAAAATTAAATAAATAAAACAAATAAAACATTTTATTATTACACGAAAACTTTTTATTTTATTATTAGATAAACTGTAATCTGTGATTTTTGCTGTTAATAGAAATTTGCATCAGAATACCACAAACCATGCCCATATAAGACAACACACTTGGAGCTAGAAAACATTATTTTGAATGAGGTAACCCAGACACAGAAAGACAATTATCACATGTACTCATAAAGCAAAGAAAACCAGTCTACAAGCCACAATCCCAGAGAACTTAGACAGCAATGAGAACACTAAGAGAGACTTACATAGATCTAATCTACATGTGAAGTAGAAAGTAGAAAAAGTCAAGATCTCCTGAATAAATTGGGGGCATGGGGACTTTGGGGGAAGGATTGAAGGGGGAGGGGAGAGGCAGGGAGGGGAACAGAGAAAAATGTAGAGCTCAATAAATATCAATTAAAAAAAAAGACAATACACTTATTCAATACATATGTGTCTCCTGACACTTCATTGACTGGTTATTTCCCATCTCATTTTTCCTGGGCCTTTTCTAGTCCCAGAGACATAACTCTGAAATGACCAACCAACCCTACTATGGTCTCTAAGTGTTTAAGTAAAAGGAACTGTCCCAGCTCCCATTTTAAACCATAAACTACTTGACGAAGCTTTATGAGAAAGATAAGTTGAAAGCTGGGACAGTTAAACTGCTAGGCCCCTCTAGTTAGCCAAGTTGTGAACACAAAGGAAAACTTCCTGAAGAATAAAAAATGGCTACTTCATTGTACACATGAATGTAGCACAAATTCTAATTGGTTTTAATAATAAAAACCCAGAGTCAGATATTGGGGTAAAGTTAAAGTACAGGAGTCAAGCACCAGAGGGACCTTTTACCTCCATCAAATCCTCAGACTGAAGGCCACGCCCTGCTGTCTCCTCCCATGTTATATTCTTCTCTCTGCCCAGCCATATTCCTTCCTGTCTGCACCGCCTTAGTGCTGGGATTAAAGGTGTGAACCACCACCGCCTGGCCTCTATGGCTAACTAGTGGCTTAGCTCTGCATTCTGATCTTCGGGCTGGCTTACTTGTTAGATTGTTAGATACATGAATGGTGCTGACGTGCTTCACAGCATCCATGAAGCCAAAGCCTAATGCAGAACCCGACCCTAAATACAATTCCGAAGGCTGAGATGGTTCCCACGGATGGAAGAAACTGTCTCCATGCTCACAAAGAAACACCAAGTCCTCGTGAAGAGCTAAGAGAATGAAGACAGCTGTGCTGAGTAACAGATTTTCAAGGTAGACAAAACATATAGTAGATAACTCCACTTGAAAGTTAATACAGTTAGTGACTGCAAATTGAAAATGATGCTCAAATCCTAGGGCCATTAAGAGTTACAGCAGGGAGCTGGGGAGATGGCTCAAAGGTTAAGAGCACTGACTGCCCTTCCAGAGGTCCTGAGTTCAATTCCCAGCAACCACAGAGTGGCTCACAGCCATCTGTAATGAGATCTGGTGCCCTCTACAGGTCTGCAGGCAGAACACTATAATTTTTAAAAAGTTACACTAAAGCTCTCTACATGGAGAAGCAGGTGTGTGTGTGACAGCACACCTGCTTAAAACATGGTTTCTAGGTATTTTAAATCCACTGTTGAGACCTACTGCTCAGAAAATATTCTGTTTAAAATATTAGTTTCAATGTTCCTTACTACTCCAGGGCACTCAAACATATAATTGGACTGCTGCTTCCTGCTAACTCAGCATCCTTCCTGCAGCCCTGTGGGGTCATCTTGACTTTGCAATCTTAAGTACTGAAGAGACTCATTTCAGACAGACACAGCAGCCTCCTCTGAGGTGCCCAGTCCACTCTAGATGTCATGAGTACCTGTGATGCTACAATGTAAACACTGTAGAAGCTGGTTCCAGCTCTCCTAGGTGGGTCTAGGGAAGCAGTTCTCAACCTGTGGGGATCAAACAACCCTCTCACCAGGGTTGCACATCAGGTATTATTTACATTACAATTAATAACAGTAGTAGAATTACAGTTTTGAAGCAGCAACAAAAATAATTTTACTAATAAAGCAGCAGCAAAATTCAGAGGACTAACTCCAATTCTGAAAATTTTTTTTACTGTGGGTAAAAAGCCAATAAACACCATTATATGCCATGAATGGGGAAGGGCATTTTTCTCTTAAAGATACAGCCTTGCTGGCATCACAGTGACCCTTCTGCGTCAGCATCTTGATTGCTGGAATTTGAGGAACGTACCACCACGCCTGGCTTTGCTAAGGAGACATCTTTTGTGAATGAAGACTTAGTTGACGCAGAAACATTCTGTGTAGTTTTCTTTCAATCGCCTTGCTTGTCACAGTAGTATAACCCTAGCTCTTAGAAAATCTGAGATAATCCCAGCACTCAGGAGGTAGAGACAGGTGGATCTCTGTGAGTTCAAGGCCAGCCTGGTCTTCAAGAGCTAGTTCCAGGACAGCCATGACCAACAGAGAAACCCTGTCTTGGGAAAAAAAAGAAAGAAAAAAGGAAAGAAAATGGGGCACTAGTATTACTTACATATCGCGTATGTATAGTGGCATTTCAATTATATTTTAAGAAATAAAGGCTGCCTGAAGATCTGAGAGTAAAACTGGTCAGCCTTACAGACCGGGTTATGGTAACACACACCTTCAATCCCAGTAGCCACACTAGTTGCTGTTGACTGGGGTTTCTTTCCCATCAGGTCCCACAGCCGTTTAGTCCCAAATAAACACACAGAGCTCTACATTAATCATAAACTGGTTGGCCTAGTAGCTCAGGCTTCTTATTAACTAATTCTCACATCTTACATTAACCCATTAATCTTGTCTGTGTTAGCCACATGGCTTGGTAACTCTCCCCACACACACACATGGCAGTCACATCTTGTGTCCTGCATCTGCAGAATTCCCAGAATTCTGTTCTCATTGCCCCGCCTTACTTCCTGCCTGGCACTGGCCAATCAGCATTCTATTGAACAAGTATTAGAAATAAATCTTTACAGGGTAAAACCACCGTCCTGCAGCAAGCTGCCATAGAAATCAGGTGGTACACACCTTTAATTCCAGCCCTAGAGAGGATGACAAAAAGGGAAGAAACGGCTCTTAACAGTCTCATTCTGAGAGATTCCTGGAGACAAGATCGCCATTTCAGACTGAGGTCAAAGAGCCAGTGGCTGGCTGTTTTGCTTTTCGGTCTTCAGGCTGAACCCCAGTTTCTGACCCTGAGCTTCTATTAATCGCGTATCCCTTATGGACTGTTGTTGCATTAAGTACAGAACTCCTGAGAGTGACTCATACACGGTAATTCAAACCTATCTCCCTTTTCTTTACACCTCAAAGGGACGGGGCAGGGCGGGTGGCCAGAGAAAATTTCCAAGACACAAGACTAAAGGGGGAAGGAGGGAGACACAAGTCCTCATGGCAGAAGGTACCGCAGTGGAAGAGGCCACGCTGGGACGTGTTTAAGGGGCAATTCAGAAAGCAAGTTAATGGCTTTCAAACTACCTCAAGTTAGAAACAAGGTGTTTGTGAACTGTAACAACTGCTGCAGTTTATAACCCCTAATGGCCAAACGTGACAGCAATGAAGTGAAGGGAACTTAATAATTATCAAATTTACTCTTAAAGTCACGGACTACCATAAAAGGGGAGCAAAAAGCAAAAAAAGAAAAACAAAAACCCAACAAAACAAAAAAGAATAAGAGCCGGGCAGTGGTGGCGCCGCCTTTAATCCCAGCACTCAGGAGGCAGAGGCAGGCGGATCTCTGTGAGTTCGAGTCCAGCCTGGTGTAGAAGAGCTAATTCCAGGACAGGAACCAAAAAAAGCTACAGAGAAACACTGTCTCGAAAATCCAAAAAAAAAAAAAAAAGTGGGAAAAAAAGAATAAGATAGTTTTTTAATAGTAGACTTTTATTTATTTGCCATTCGTGGTCTTAATTTTTGTTTGTTTGCTTTTCAAGACGGGGGGGGGGTGTCTCTGTAGCTTTGGTGCCTGTCCTAGAACTAGCTCTTGTAGACCAGGATCTTGTAGACTCACTAAGATCTGCCTGCCTCTGCCTCCCGAGTGCTGGGGTTAAAGGCGTGTGCCACCACCCCACGGCTTGTGGTTCTAAACCTTTAACCTCTTAAGTATGAGGGTTAAATAGGCTTGCTAGCTGTGGTAGACTCTAGCACTCTAGGTGAAGCAGGAGGATCGTGTTGAAAGCAGTCCTCAGCTACTTAGTGAGCTCAAGTGTAGCCTGGACCACACAATATGTTATCTCAAACGAAACAAAACAAAAACACCAGCATGCTGTTTGTAACCATCTCAAAACGTACAGGAACCACGAACCGCTTCCTCTGAAAGGAGGGCATCTATTAAAATCCACTCAAATGTGATGCATGCCAGCTGTTGCAGGAAGCAGGGAGGGTGCTATGTAGCAGTTTCTGAGATTAAAACCTTGCATCCAAGAGGGAAACTTCCTAAGATGGAGGCTTACAGAGGCAAAATAGGCTGTTCTAAAGAGACATGAAGTAAACACAAAGAAAACGTCCCTGAAACTGACTAGATTCCCCAAACCCCTTCCCCATGAGTCTATTAAACAGTAGAGAGTATTGAGGGCCTCTCTCAGACAAGCCCAGCAGAAGCAAATAATGCCTAGAATTAATAAGGACAAGCTGAACAGCCTGGAAGATGCTCAGACCCACTGAGCCACCAGGAAAGGACAGTCCAATCTTTTGAGCTGTTGGGGTGTACTCCAGGTACTAGCTTTGGGAGCCATGCTGGGGTGGTTTTTGGCAACACTGTGTTGTGTCTCTTTGAGTGATTTCTGCTCATGTAAGTGACCCCTCACCCATATTCCTCTAAATAACCCCAGTAAAACTCACACTTCACCAAATCAGACCAGCGATACACAAATCCGGTATATACAGGTGCCCTACCTGAGCTGAGCAGGTGTGTGTTTATCTCCCCATTAAAGGTCTGTCTCACGACAGAGGGACAGGCACACAACCTGTGCAACCGGTGGTGTAAATATGCATCCTAGCACTAACTCCTCCTGAGTCCATGACATCTGTACCATCAGACTTCCCCTCCCCATTAATTCACTCCCTTCCAAAAAAATTTTCACCACCGCTAGATTTGTGACACTTCCAAAAACAGGGAGATTTTTATCCCCAAGCTCTATTTGCTCTCCCGTGTAAACTTAAGCCAAAGAAACCGGCTTTGGTTCTCACCCAGTGTTTACTTGGATCTGGTCCGCCCAGCACCCGAGAAGCAGCAAGCCACCGGACCAGCCCAGTTCTGCTCCAAGGGAAAAGCAATTCGTGAACGTTAGCCAACCAAGAGAGCATCAGGCGCACCAGGGTCTGCAGCCTAAGCAACTCACCTACTCCGTGACCATTAAAATGCTAAAACCCTCAGCCAGTCGGAAGTGACGTGCCGGCGCAGCCTCTCGGGTCAGCCACGTAATCCGCCGCCGCCGCCTGCAGCAGCCACCCTCTCCCCAAACTGACCCAGAGACCGGGAAAGTGAGACCCCCAAGCCCATAATCCGTAGTCACTCAGGCTCTGCGGCGCCCAGCCCCACTGGGGAACAGCCTCAGACTCCGGCGCCGGCCATGGGCTTCGGCGTTCCGCCACGCGCATGCGCGGCCTTGGGTCTCCCGGGGACGGCTCGGGTCACCTGGGCGCTAGCACCGCAGCCACCTGACGCGACGGGTGCCCTCCCGTCCTTCCGTAGCCGCGCGGGCCCTCACCTCCGGCCCTCTGCCGCCACCCGCGGCGGCCCCGTCTAGGCCCCGGCGCCGCGAGCAGGCTCAGCGCCGCGCTCGCAGCCTTCCACCAGCCGCGGCGCCCCGCTTCCGCTTCCGGTGAGTATTGTGAGTCGCGCCGCGGGGCGGGGGTGAGGGGAGGAGGAAGGAGGGAGGCAGTGCTCCGGCGTCTCCGCGCCCGGCACTCCGGGACCCGGAGCCGGGAAGGTAGGTAGGTGCTGCGCCGCCGCCGCCGTGCGGGGCCTGGGACCCGCCCCTTGCCCAGCCGGCTCCTCACGCCGCGGCCCTCCGCCCCGACGAGCGCGTCAGCTGCCCGGCGTGCAACCACAGCTGCCTCCGCCCGCCTCGGGCCCGGAGGACGTTTGCCGCCCCGGCGACGTCAGCGCGTCCGGCGTTGCTTGGCTACCCCGTTCCCCCTGTCCTGCTGCCTCTGGTCTTCCCGGGTGAAACTGACGCAGTCACCGCGGGGTCTGGACTGCGACATGGCAGCGGGCATCCTACCTTCACTTCACACCTCTCCCTCATTGAGACACGCATCCTTCCTCCCTGCCAACCACGACGTGCGCCCCCTCGCTCTGGTCCTCATGCTCCCGATAGGGCAGGAGAAGATGGAGACCGGGTGGGACAGAGTTGTGGCCGGTGCTCGAGAGGGGCTTCTAAGGCGGTGATTAAAAAGACAGAAGGAGGGCGTCTCTGAAGTTAGTACTACTACTGAGACAGAGTAATGGAGGGAGTGGAAGGACCAAACCAGAGGAGCACAAGGCCATGGTCTGACTGCCCTCTCCATCATCACCACCACCCACAGCTCCAAATCAAATCCTCTCCGTTCTTCACTAACCCAGAGCCCATTTCTCTTTCATACCGCTTATTTGCCACTTAGATACGTCCTGGCCCCTTAAGTGTGCATATAATTCAATTCACTTAGGTGAGGATGCTATCTAATGTCTGTAAAGTTGGGGAGGGGAGCCGGACGGTGGTGGTGGTACACACCTTTAATCCCAGCACTCCAGAGGCGGGGGCAGGCGGACCTCTGTGAGTTTGTGGGTTCAAGGCCAGCTAGTTTTGGGACAGGCACCAAAGCTACAGAGAAACCCTGTCTCGAAAAACCAAAATAATAATAATAAAAAAAAAAGATTGGGGAGCAGCACTTAGTCAAAATCACATTCTAATGGGTAGAGAAGAAATCCTACTGATCTTAATCTGCATCTGAATTTCTTTCCTCAGAAAGCTTTCTGTATAACTAAGGCAGGCCTTGAGTTCCTGATACTCCCTGCCCTCACTTCCCCAGGACTGGGATTATAAGCGTGTGCCACCACCACACCTGGCAAATTTCTTTTTAATTCCTAGCCGGTACACTGAATATCCATGGAATTAATTTTCAGTAGAGACTCGCTGCTGAATGTTTAGAATGGACTTACCAAGTCTCTTCAGAAATGTTACTGCCCTCCCTCTGCTCAGTAGTATTCTCTGAGGGTTGAAATGTATTTTAAGAAGTAGTTTTTTGTTTTTGTTTTTTTAAGCCGGGCGGTGGTGGTGCACACCTTATCCCAGCACTCGGGAGACAGAGCCAGGTGGATCTCTGTGAGTTTGAGACCAGCCTGGTCTACAAGAGCTAGTTCCAGGACAGGCTCCAAAGCTACATAGAAACCCTGTCTCGGAAAACCAAAAAAAAAGTTTTTTTTTTTTTTTTTATGTAGGTGCAATGCTTATGTATGAAGTTCTTTAAAAACGTAATAGTAATAACGAGTCCCAGTACTGCTGGCCAAAGCTCCATTAAAAAAAAAACTCTTACTCTACAGTAGCCCAGACTAGCCTCATCCCTATATTGATCCTCCTGCCTCACAGTGAGCTACCAATCTCTCTTCCCAGCCTTCCCTCCCTCCCTTTAGAGATCTGTGTCGTCAGGCTCCCCACCTTGACTTCAGAAATGCTGGGGTTCTGGGTTTGAGCCACCACATCAGGCTCTTTTTCATCTTTAGAAAAAAAATCTGTCAACTTAAAGGAAGCTTCTGATTGTAGTGAGAAAATAGAGGTGAGAGAGATCTAAGGACTGCTTTTGTTTGCTAAATCAGAAAAGGCAAGTGAATTGATTAGAAGTCACAAATACCGTAAACAGAGCAACAGGTCTACTGGAAGAGAAGGGAAAAATACCAAGATGGGGCTCAGTCTAGAGTTATGGCTCACTGGGAGCTGACGTCAGGATAGGAGTGCAAAAAAAAGGTAACCTTTTAACAAATACCTTTCTCTTCTCTCTCCCCATCTCCAAGTCAAATAATGGCCGAGACAAGTCTGATAGAGGCTGGAGCCTCTGCAGCCTCCACGGCTGCCGCCCTGGAGAACCTGCAAGTGGAGGCAAGCTGTTCTGTGTGCCTGGAGTATCTGAAGGAGCCAGTTATCATCGAATGTGGGCACAACTTCTGCAAAGCCTGCATTACCCGCTGGTGGGAGGACCTGGAACGGGACTTCCCCTGCCCGGTCTGTCGGAAGACATCGCGATACCGAAGCCTCCGGCCCAATCGACAACTGGGCAGCATGGTGGAAATCGCCAAGCAGCTCCAGGCCGTCAAGCGGAAGATCAGGGATGAGAGCCTCTGCTCCCAGCACCATGAGGCCCTGAGCCTCTTCTGCAATGAAGACCAGGAGGCTGTCTGTTTGATATGTGCCATTTCCCATACCCACCGGGCCCATACCGTGGTGCCATTGGATGACGCTACACAGGAGTATAAGGTGGGCATCCAGACACATGACGCCAGTGTGGGGAGAGAGTACACACTCCGAGTAGAGGGGTTTAAGCTCCTGAGGCAAGGCTATCTGTTCCTCTATGTTCTCCTCAGAACTATATACATGGGTATTCAGTGCATCTGGTCAACTGTCCTCCACAAGAACAGTAAGGAGTACCCAAAAATTTCTGTGACTTATTGCAAAACAATTGAGTCTTCAGAGTATTGGTAGGTATGGTTTTGGAATATATCAGAATTTTTGGTGTTTTTTTGTTTTCTTTAGTTCTTGGTTTTTGGTTTTTTTCAAGACAAGGTTTCTCTCTGTAGCTTTTGGAGCCTGTCCTGGAACTCAGTCTGTAAACCAGGCTGTCCCCGAACTCACAGAGATCCACCTGCCTCTGCCTCCCAAGTGCTAGGACTAAAGGCGGCACCACCACAGTCAAGCCATATATCAGATTTTAAATAAATGAGTGAAGCCACATAAGATTCTGAAAAATAGTTTGGAAGAACTGAAAAGTATTTTGATTTCTTCATTTCTGCCTGTTCGCTCAGGATGGTTTTCCCCATTTGTTGGAAATAGCTAACATTATGTTAAAGTGCTAAATCCAGCAGACTAAGCTGAACCAGCCTGCGTCTTGTCCATGTAACGAGTATCGTGACATTTAACATTTAAATCGCTAGCGAGGGCACATGGTAGCTGTTTCAGTCATAAAATTCAAAGATGGCACTGTCTAGAATTTTCATTTATTCTGCTTAGTTAACAAAATCTTGAAAAAATATTTAAGGTAATTTACAGCCAGGTTTTATTTTGTCTATAGGTGGTTAGATCTGAATGGAAGCCCAGGTGACAAAAGGCTATCAAGACAGGTGGGGGGTGGGGGGTGGGGGTGGGCTGTAGAGATGGCTCAGCGGTTATGAGCATTGCCTGCTCTTCCCAAGATCCTGAGTTCAATTCCCGGCAACCATATGGTGGCTCACAACCATCTGTAATGATATCTGGTGCCCTCTTCTGGCCTGCAGACATACACACAGACAGAATATTGTAAACATAATAAATAAATAAATTAAAAAAAAAAAAAGACAGGCCGGGGGTGATACACACTTATAATCCCAAGACTCCAAAGGTAGAGGCAGCAAGGCGCCTGGGAGGTGAGGTCATCCGTGGTTTGTAGCCAGGCCAGGCTGCTGGAGACCTTACCATGAAACAACAACAATACACAAATAAGTAAAGGTTGTCTCCTGGCTGGAGGAGGGGACTGTTCTTTTTTTTTTTTTTTAAAGATTTATTTATTTATTTATTTATTTATTATGTATACAACATTCTGCCTCCATGTATGCCCACATGCCAGAAGAGGGCACCAGATCTCATTATAGATGGTTGTGAGCCACCATGTGGTTGCTAGGAATCAAACTCAGGACCTCTGAAAGAGCAGCCAGTGCTCTTAACCACTGAGCCATCTCTCCAGCCCCGGGACTGTTCTTGATGTACATACCCTGCATGAATTCGCAGCACCACCAAAACAAACCAAAAAGAAAAGAATAAATCAAGTAACTTTGAGTGTAGTAGGCAGTTGTCTGTAAGAAAACAGAGTGGGAAAGGAAGCAGGTGATAACAGCTAGACTACTAGATTCAGGGGAGGACAGTCAGGTGTGCCTCAGACCTGAGGGGGACGAGCCAATGGCAGGAAAGGGGGTCTATAAAAGACCCAGTTCTAGGCGGGGAGGGGGTGTGGTCAAGAAGTGATGAGAGCAGAAATCATATGATTTAGGGTGGGGAAGGTGTCTTGGTCCTAGAACATTTGTCCTGCATGCCCGAGGACCTGGGTCGGTCTGACCCTAAGTACTTCAAGGGAAGAATAATCAGGACTGTACAGATGATTTAGCAGTTAAAAACATTTACCATTCTGGCAGATCACCTGAATTTGGTTCCCAGATGGTCATTCACTGTTGCTTATAAATGGGTTAAGCTCTTAAGGAATGGATGTATCGACTAACTCCAAATGTCTCCTCTCCTGCTCTCTCCCAACCTTCAGGAGAAACTGCAGAAGTGCCTGGAGCCCCTGGAACAGAAGCTGCAGGAGATCACTTCCTGCAAAACCTCCGAAGAAAAGAAACCGGGGGAGCTCAAGGTAGAGCAGGCAACTGCTGCCGTCACTGCTTGGCTGGGTGTTTGCCCGTGAGCGGGTCTCTATTAGTTAATTGGAAAACTGCTATTCTCTCAGAATATTTCATTAGGTATTGGTCGTTAAACCCTATACTTAAATTACTTGTCATGAGTTAAATACTGAGAAGGATATAAGAAATGAATGAGCTGTTGAGATGACTCTGTGCAAGCATCAAGACTTGAAGCCCACATGAAGGTAGAAAGATAAAAATGAACCCACAGAGATGACATCTGAGTTTACATACTCATTGTGTGTACACACTCTGTGTGTACAATAATAAATACTGCTAAGTCCAGGGAGTCCGCGCCCCAGTATTCTCCTCCCACCTACAAACAAGGAAAGAGGATCTCCTAAGACTACAGGGATGGGAGCTTCTTAGAGAGGTTGGAGGACAGAGAATTTGGGAAGTTCACCAGGAGAGAGGGATGAGCTGAGCAAGAGCTCCCAGAACTGCTCAGTGACCTTTTGTTTGTTTTTAATTACTTTTAGTTACTCTTTTTTTTTTTTATTTTATGTGTATGGGTATTTTGCCTATGTGTATGTCTGTGGACCAATCCCTGCCTGTTGCCCAAAGAGAGCAGAAGAGGGCCTCAGATCCCCCAGAACTGGAGTTACCAATGGTTCCAAGTGCCATGTGTGTGCTGGGAATTGAGCTCAGGTCCTCTGGAAGAACAAACAGCCAATGTTCTTAAACTCTGGAGCCCCACAGAACCACATTCTGTTTTGTTTGTTTGAGAGACTCTCACTATATAGCCGTGGCTGGCCTGGAACTCACTATGTATACCAAGGTGGCTTCGAACTCACAAAGGTCCACCTGCTTCTGCCTCCCAGGTGCTTGGAATAAAAGCGTGCACCATAACATTTGGCTTAGAACTACATTCTTGTAATTAAGTAATCTAAGGTAATGCTGATTCATTCCCAGAATGCCTTCCCCTTCCTCAGCCTTCAGCTTTGGAGTTCTTGGTAAAATACCTTGACCAAAAGTAACTAAAGGATGAAGTTTTATTTTACCTTGCAGTTCCAGAGGGAAGAAGTCTATAATTGAGGGAAGGCAGTGTAGCAGCAAGAACAGGAAGTAGGGTAGCCTGCCCCCAGTGACATACTTCCTCTAGCAAAGCTCCACCTCCTAAAGGTCCCATGACCTGGGCCGAGTGTTCAGATACATGACCTATGGAGGGTATTTCTCCTTTAAACTATGGTAATATTTGAACCAAAGTATGGCTGTTGTCTTTAATTATAATTTTTCATTTTAGTGGTCTTTAAAACTGCAATTCAAAACATTCCTTTTATGACTGTTTGAATTTGTCCTCCGCCCATTTCCCACTTTGCTTCCCTCTTTCCTCAGCCTCCAGACTCAGTAATCCCCTTTAAAACAGTTTGTAGGGGCCCAGAGAGATGGCTCATCAGTTAGGAGCACTGACTGCTCTTCCAGAGGACCCAGGTTCAATTCCCAACACCCATATGGCAGATCACAACTATCTGTAAATCCAGTTCCAGAGGATCCTACATCCTCACATAGATAGACATGAAGGCAAAACACCAATGCCCATAAAACAAAAGTAAATTAAAAATTTTCAAATTATAAAAACAATTTATAAAAGCAGCACATACATATAATCCCAATACTTAGGAAGCCAAGACTGCAGTTAAGACCCTGTTTTAAAAAAAAAAAAAATTAAAATTTTAAAAAGTGCTTAAGAACTGAGGGTATGGCATCAGTTCACCAACACTGCAGACAAAAAAATATTAAGCTTATGAACTGGCCATGGATGGTGCACACCTGCAATCACAGAGGAGGCTGGAGCTGTAATATTTCAAGCTCCTTACACAAGTTCATAGCCAGCACAGGCCAGCCTGGGCTGTGTAGTAAGATGTTATCTCCTGGGTTCGGATGGAGTTTATAATTAGCTATACTGAAATCAAAAATTTTAACAAAAAAGTTCAGATAAGACAACCTACCTATATAATTTAAAGAGACTGTCGTATCCAGTAGCATTATAGAGTGATAGTTAGTTAGTTAGTTAGTTAGTTAGTTAGTTAGTTAGTTAGTTAGTTAGTGATGGAGCAGAGCTTCACTGAGTAGTTGTGGCTGGCCTGGAACTACGTAGACAGACTTGGCCTTGAACTCATAGAGCCCTGTCTACCTCTGCCTTCTGAATACTGGAATTAAAGGTATGCACACTGCTCCTAACTGGAAGTAATTTCTAATAAAATCTGATAGGTGAAAAGACACGATAGTGTGTTTATGTGCTTGCAACTGTATGTGACGTTATCAAGTGAAATAAATATGGGTTCATTCTGAGGCGGATGTGAGTTAAACCCCACAGAGCAGCTTGGTGGCATATGTGGTAAAGTCTAAGATTTATTTGTGTCCATGTAAGTGTGTGTGTTATGTGTATGTGCATGCACACCCATGTAGACATTCTGTCAGAGACTAGAAGAGTACAAATGAGGTCCCCTAGAGTTACAGGCAGTTTCAAGCTACCCATTGTGAGTGCTGGGAACCAAGCTCAGGTCCTCTGAAGGGAAGCAAGCATTCTTAACCACTGAGTTATCTCTCTGACCCCTAGAAGATAGTCCTAATTCAGCACGCCTGCTTCTAACACATACACATTGAGAATCTGTATTCAGGACAAAGGTGAGAGAACACATCCTGTTCCGTTGCCTCCCTGTAATGAAAGCTAGGCTGTTGTTGCCGGAGTAGCTGCAGATCAGGACTGCCAAGCTTGTGAGGCCCACAGCTTTTACCTATATCCCAGCCGTTCTTCAGCCTGAGCAGTGCTTCTCGGTCCCTGTCCATCTCCTCTTCTCTTCTGAGTTGATGCCTCCCTGTCAGTCACAAGGACTTGGGACTCCTTCACTGGGGAGGCCCCTTCTAGGAAGGCATAGAGGGGGATGTGCTGATAACCCTCAGAAGGTGGTGTGGCTGCTGTTTGAGTCCTACCTCTCAAGAAAGGGTGTGCTGCTATCAAGAGCATGTTTCAAATCTTAAGCAACTGATTTACTAGAAGGTATCTGGAACATGATCCTGGGGCGGAAAAAAAACCTATTTTCTATCAACACTAAGAACAATTCCCGTCTCTCTCAAAGGGAAGAAGAATTTATTCTGGAGCCAAATATGAGCGATCTTGTATTGAAACACAGATTTAGGTACCCCAAATTTTATGTTTCAACTTAGAATCAGTTTCATGAAGCTTTTATAGACTAGCAGAAGAAGGCCTTAGAGCAGGGCAGTTTTCAAGACTGTGGTAGAAACGTGAGATAGGTGGTCACAGCCAAGGAGAGCAGTCACAGCTGTGGCCTGGATGCCGTCTGATATTAAATTAATCACAGGCTGCCGGGTCCAGCACAGAGGTGGGCTGCAGCAGTCCAGCTCCCTCCCAGGAATTCTCAGCCCATCAGAAGCTGTTAGGCAGGAGGATCCCAAGTTCAAGGCCAGCTTGTGCTATATTACAAGACCCTATTTGGGGAAAAAAAAATAGAAACAGCAACCAAAATAAGTTCAGCCCTGAAATTTAAATATAAACTTTGCATCAGCTCATTAAACTGTTACTGATTCTGATAGTTTCCTCTGTTCGCTTTATTAGGTAATGTGCCACAATTATTAATGATGAAATCTTTGGCTTTCTAATATTTGTACTTTAACAAACTGTGTAAGAGAAACATCAGAGAAGAAAATAGCAAAAGTATCCCTGATATCCGTAACAGTGCATATCATCACATCATTGAGTTCTTGAACCTTGAATGTATTTTATTAACATAGAAAAGGTTAATTTAGGTCTTAAAAAGTCAGGTGTTGATTGTTTTAAATCTTCCCACTGACTGGGACTAACAAGTCCTCCGTCGGGAGTGTGCAGGTTTCAGTACAGTTTCCTTACAGGAAGAAAATCAAGACTACTGCTAGAGCCTTCCCAGTGACATGGAAGTCTGTACTGAGCCTGGTGGGTCTGGGAGAGACTCCCTCTTGCCCCCTGGTCCTGACCACATCCTCCCTTGTTCTCAGAGACTAGTGGAGAGCCGCAGACAGCAAATCCTAAAGGAATTTGAAGAACTCCACAGGAGGCTGGATGAAGAACAGCAGGCACTTTTTTCCCAACTGGAAGAAGAAGAGCAGGACATTCTACAGAGACTTCGAGAAAATGCTGCTCACCTTGGGGGCAAGCGTCGGGACGTGGCCCACTTAGCTGCTGAGGTGGAGGGCAAGTGCTTACAGTCGGGCTTCGAAATGCTTAAGGTTCGACCTTTGCTCCAATGTAGTTCTTGGTCAAATGCAGACTAGCTTTGTAAGGGCCATGCAGTCAGCCTGGGTGCGTCCTTTCTTACTCTACTTCCCAAAGCCTAGACTGCTCTTCCAGATATATCCTTTTAGAACTTACATGCCTGGAGCTAGTGAGTTGGCTCAGTGGTTAAGAGCACTTGCTTCTCTTGGACGGGAGCCAGGTTTAGTTCTCAGCACCCTCGTGGAAGCTTATAACACTCTGTAACTGGAGCTCCGGGGGCTCCAAGGCATTGCTTACACATGGTGCACATACGTACACACAAGCACGACACTCATACATATAAAATAAATCTTTTTTCTTTTTAAGTACCTGGAGGGACAGCCGTGGGTGCTGAGAACCAAACTCTTACATTTCTGGTTGTGAGCCTAGCCTCTAATGGCTGAGCCATCCCTCCTGACCAAAATAAATCTTTTTTTTTAATGTATATAATTTGTGCCCCCTAAAACAGAATCCTTTTCAGAAGACAGAAGTCCATCCTACTTAGTGATGAACTGTGCATTCGAGTTTTAGTGAATACCGTTGCCCTTACTTTCCTGTCCTAGAACTTAATTTACCTAGTGCTAAAGCAGGTTGTAGGAGCCTAATTTAAAGGGTGCTCAGAATGAATTGATATGAATTAGAGCTTATTAGCCAGTGCTAGACAGGGATGTCCAGACCACAGTGGGAAGCATCCTGTGCCACCAGTCTGGAGCTGTCTGTACTGATTCTCAGTGATGCTGAGGTCTGTTCTTACAGAGAGCCTCCAGTGTCTGTGACGAGGAAGACACATGGTCAGGGACTATTAGGAAGTGGTGTTAATTATCAAGCTTTGTTATGACCAGCGGTTGAAACTGGGCATTCCATGAGAAACACACACTTAAGCCCATCTGAAGCTTGTCCCTTGGGCCCTCCGTTTGCCTAGCGCCTGGTTGGAAGAAAGGAGGGAGAACCTTTTTGCCTTCGTGACCCATGAATTCTAGGACCAATCTTACTTTCTTTTCTCTTTTCTTCTAGGATGTGAAAAGTACCCTGGAAAAGTAAGTGATTCTGTCTCTCTGAGTTAGGTCTTGACTTAGAGGAGGCTACGGGTTTAGTAATGCCTTGTCGGAAGTAGGAAAGGGAAGTCGTGTCTGAGTGAGAGAGGAGCAGGATGAATCATGGAGGGTGATAACGCTTCACCTCCCTCGTGATATCAGGTCATATTTGGTCGTACAGTGACGGTGGGGAGCCGAGCTGTGTTCAAACAAGACGGCGGAAGGGGCTGGACGCACAGGAGTACCAGTGGCGGGGGGTGGGGGGGGACTGTCCATTTGCATGGGATGTAAGAATATTCCAGGGAAGTCTTCAGGCTCATACTCATGATACAGACCTGCCAAGGGAGCCACATAGCTCTTAGGGAGGAAGGAAAGTGAGAGGGGTCTGGTCTTTTTTTACCTTTCTCTAAGATGACACCACTCACATACTCAGTTGGCTGGAGCTCCCCCTGATGGTATTCTGGCTTTCTTTATCACCCATCCCTCCTAGATGTGAGAAGGTGAAGACCATGGAGGTGACTTCAGTATCTATAGAGCTGGAAAAGAACTTCAGCAGTTTCCCCCGGCAGTACTTTGCCCTAAGGAAAATCCTTAAGCAGCTAATTGGTGAGTTGTTCCCAGGAGGAAACTGGTATAGGGCATGCAAAGGAGTGGAAGGTTAAGATCCTTCCAGTGGGCTGCATTTTTCTCATGCCCATCCCACCTGTCCATCTCAACCTTAAACCATAGAGTTCAGAGAAAAAAAAACTAAGGTTCTGCACTGTATAGGACCTAGAGATATTAAAGGATTCCTAACTCAGGTGGAGTGAGCCAGGAAAGCGAAAGGGGATATCATTAATATTCGTGTAGTGAAAAGCAGTCGCAAAGCCAGACTTTACAGGATTCAAGTTCATGCTCACCCTGTCCCCAGCTACCACAGCTCACTCCCTCAGACAGTGCCTTTCTTTTCTTCCGTACTCGCCCGCCGAGTTCTGGGGGCCTTTGTATAGGTAGGCTAGGAGAGCGAGGCAGGGACGTTTAGTTGACTCGCCCGCCGTGTTCTGGGAACCTTGCGTAGGTAGGCGAGGAGAGCGAGGCAGGAACGTTTAGCTGTTCCCATCCTCATCTAGCTCCCCACTCTGGCTTCTCCCGCCAGCGGATGTGACCCTGGACCCTGAGACAGCGCATCCTAACCTCGTCCTGTCAGAGGATCGGAAGAGTGTCAAGTTTGTGGAGACAAGACTCCGAGACCTCCCTGACACGCCCCAGCGTTTCACTTTCTACCCTTGTGTCTTGGCTACTGAAGGCTTCACCTCTGGTCGACACTACTGGGAGGTGGAGGTGGGCGACAAGACCCACTGGGCAGTGGGAGTGTGCCGGGACTCTGTGAGCAGAAAGGGCGAACTGACTCCACTCCCCGAGACCGGCTACTGGCGCATCCGGCTGTGGAACGGGGACAAGTACGCAGCCACCACCACACCTTTCACCCCTTTGCACATCAAGGTGAAACCTAAGCGGGTGGGCATCTTCCTAGACTATGAGGCTGGCACACTGTCTTTCTACAACGTCACAGACCGCTCACATATCTTCACCTTCACTGATACTTTTACTGAAAAACTCTGGCCCCTCTTCTACCCAGGGATCCGGGCTGGTCGGAAGAATGCTGCACCTCTTACCATCAGGCCCCCGACAGACTGGGAGTGACAGGAGACTGAGCGTAGTTGGGGTGAGGCAGGGTCAAGAGTGATGGGTCTTCCTTACTGTGACCTGCTGGAATGTCTTGACGTGTACGTGGTTCCAGTCCTGAGCCATCTTGAGAAACCACCTGGTCTCTGGGATGGTTTGTGTGAAGACAGGACTGGGCTGCGTGGCAGAGCACAGAGGAGTGTCCCTGCTTACTGTAGCGGGAGAACAGGCTCCCAGGGGATCGTGATCCGTGTCCAGCGGGTTTCTTGTTGCACAAGGACAGGTTGGGAAAGAAGAGGCTTTCTAGAAACAGAAAGTCTATATGAAACGGTCTTAACTTGCTTAAAATGCAGGAAACAGAAACCTTTAAAAGGCTTCTGTGATTCAGAGTAGCCTTGTTCCTTGTGGGAGCGCATAGGGATCTGTGTACCTCTGTGTCGGAAAGATGACTGACAATTGCTGTCGTCAGTCTAGAAGCTGAGAGACTTTTGAGGGCAGAGACTGGACATTAAAGTGAGGAGGAGGATCAGGGAAGAGGCTAAAGGGATATTTCTAGGAATGATTGAAGGAGATGGGGATTTCTTTTGTTTTCTCTTCTTAGGTTAATGTTACCGTTACCCATAGGTTTAGCCAGAGGTTGGAATTTGGGGAGAAAGATAAGGTGGGCAGAAAGGAGAACCAGGTCTCAACCCTGGTTATTCCTGTCCCCGCAGTTGGTTGTCTCCAAGAAGTAGGCTCACCTTTCTCCCTTCTGGAGGTGAGATGGAAACGGCCCTGCGGGACACACGCTTACCCCTGCACTGTTTTCCCAAGGGAACGTGGAGAGGAGTCAGATATTAGAGGAAAGAGAAGGGTCTATCCAAAGCCCTGGCCTTAAAGAATGTTAAAAGTAGTTATTCCCAAGTTGTTTGCCTTGTCCACTGGCTCAGGTGTCTGAGCCAGAAGGAAGAACAGTCATGGAGTCTTTCTCACCCCGCGAGAACAGGGTAGAAGAGGGTGGTTTGTGTAGCAAAGGGTCAGATAGACAGCTTTGCTCTGTTGCTGTCCTTCACCCTTTGACGTTCCCTTGTTCAGAGAATGGAAACCATTTTAAGTTAGGCCAAAATAAAAGCCAATAGGGTACATACATTGTCACAAAAGGTAATGTGATGCATGCCAAACCAAACAACCTGGATTTTCTGCTGCTTGGGTATCTTTGTAGAAGACAGACGAGAAGCTGCACTGGGGGCCTTCGGTTCTCCTCCCACCTCAACAGGACTTTGTCCACTCTCTTCTTACCTTTGTGCCTTGACTGTGGTTCTTTGTGGCAAGATAATTTGGTTGGTCAAAATATGGAACAAAGGATCCACTGACGTGACCTCTGAGTTTGTGTGGTAATTTGGCAGTGGTCTTATGTGAAAAATCACTGGGTATGAAAAATACATGTTCTTGGGTCTCACCCTCCGTCCTTAATGGAGTTTTGGGTGGGCCTGGGGTCTACATTTTAACACACTCCTCTCATTTGACTCTGAAGGCCCTTGGAAACCACCGCCCAGGGTACGTTTCAGCTAATGGCCTTATTGTGAGCTGGAAGCCTGGCTCTCCATCCATCCTGGCAGGAGTCTTGAGACAGGAAGACATCTGTGACTCCCTGGACTTGTCCTGAGGAGACAGGCCATAGAAACTGTCCACATGGCCTGTTCTGTAACAGCGGGCATCTTCTTTACTAAGTAAAGTGGGAGAGAGCCGTGCCTCCTGAGGGCTAGGAGCTAAGTCCTCCCTCGTAATACGATATAATCTTTTCTACCTTAAGCCCCACAGGCATCAATGCTTTTTGTTCCATTTTTTTTTTTAAGATTTATTTATTATGTATGCAGTGGGTTGCCTGCAGGCCAGAAGAGGGCACCAGATCTCATTACAGATGTTTGTGAGTCACCATGTGGTTGCCCGGAATTGAACTCAGGACCTCTGGAAGAGCAGGCAGAGTGCTCTTAACCCCTGAGCTATCTCTCCAACCATATTTTATTTTATTTTTGATTTTTCGAGACAGGGTTTCTCTGTGTATCTCTGGCCATCCTAGAACTCACTCTGTAGACCAGGCTGGCCTTAAACTCACAGAGATCTACCTGCCTCTGCCTCCCAAGTGCTGGGATTAAACTTTAATCTCAGCAGGATGGCAAAAGGATACCAGATCTCATTACAGATGGTCGTGAGCCACCATGTAGTTGCTGGTAATTGAACTCGGGACCTCTGGAAGAGCAGCCAGTGCTCTTAATTGCTGAGCCATCTCTCCAGCCCCTACTTTTTGGTTTTGAGTCAGGGTCTGGCCATGTAGCCAGTTCAGACTCATATGTAATTTATAGCAATCCTACCTCAACCTCCCAAGTGCTGGTATAACAAAAATATAACGCGAAGCTAGACATTGCCTGTTTTGTTGTTCCAGATGTCTGTTTGGCTTCAGGAGGGCAAGAAAGTCTAGCCTGGTATCTACTGCACACACAATCCTCTCCATACATAAAGAATACGTTTGTCCTGAAAATGTTTCGCTATTTTAAGATCCTTAGCCGCGCTGGGCCCTACCTAATAAATAGATAAAGAGTACCAAACTAGGACCGCCTCCCAGGGAAGAACGCACAGGACGGGTGAGGTTGTCCGGTATCGGACAAGGGCCTCTATGGGGCCCGACCCGAAACTACAGTTCCCAGCAGGCCTTGCACGTGCCCAAGGCGGGACATCCGGAAGAGGGGCAGACGCTCATGGCGGGCCCAGTGAAGGACCGGGAGGCCTTCCAGAGACTCAGCTTTCTGTACCAGGTAAGACGGCGGGGTCCCGGTGGGCAGCAGTCCGGTGCTGCGGCCGCAGCGTGACCCGGGTGGCCGTCTCTGTCCCCAGGCTGCACACTGCGTCCTCTCGCAGAACCCGGAGAACCAGGCACTGGCGAGGTTTTACTGCCACACGGAGAAGACCATCGCGAAGCGGCTGGTCCTGCGGCAGTAAGGCACGGGCCGGCGGGAGGAACCAGGGGCGCGGGCGTGCGGGTGCCCACTGCCTCTCCTCCTCACCCAGGGACCCCTCGGTGAAGAGGACGCTCTGTCGCGGCTGCTCCTCTCTCCTCATCCCTGGCCTCACCTGCACCCAGCGCCAGAGACGTGAGTGCTGCCTCAGGGCACCGTGGTGGGCAGCAGCCCCTTCCCCTGGAGGGGGAGGCTTTCGCTAGCTGATTTGGACTACGCGACACTCTGTATTTAATCAAAATTAACCCTATTTACTTAAATTATTTAATCTCTAAGATTCATTAAAACCGACTGAGTGGGTTGTGGTGGTTCACGCCTTTAATCCCAGCTCTTGGAAGGTAGCAGCAGGTGGTCTCCACGAGTTCAAGGCCATCCAGATCTACACAAGCCAGACCAGCCAGGGCTGCTTAGTGAGACCCTGTCTCAAACAAAACACAACCTCTCTTTGGTTTTGGTTTTGCTGTTTTTGGGACACAGGGTCACTGCAGCCGAAATTGGCGTCTCCTGCCTCAGCATCCCTTGTGTTAGGGATTACAAGCGTGGGACAACACACACACACACAGCTACTAGAGTAGTATTTTTAAATGCTTGCATTGGAAGAGAGTGGATTGCTAAGTTACTTCTACTAGTGGCAGGGACGTAAGTATGTCATGATAGACAGAGTCAGACAGAAACTCAAGACATTGGTTAGGATTCGCACGTGCGTACACACACACACACACACACACACACACAAGCTTGCTTCCCGTCAAGGGGCTCGGGAGATGGTTCAGTGGCTAAGGTGTTTGATATGCAAGTATGAGGACCCAGCACCCATGTGATAGCCCCCCTTGGGGCCAGGTGAGGACGCAGAGTCTAACTGAGAACATCCGACTCCACGTTCGGTGAGAGACCCTGTCTCAAGGATATGGTGGAACGTAGTAAAGGAAGATGCCCCAAACTAGAGTTCAGTCCTCCACACACAACACCCACACGAGTGCGCCTGTGTCCACACACATGCACATGTACAGAATATAAATACTAAGTATAAATAAGGAATTTTGAAAAGAGAATCTGTGATATAAGAAAATGAATGACCAGAAGGCTGGGATGTGAGGTAGGTAGGGTGGAGAAAATGTGAGACTGGAGGGGGAAGCTAGACCTTGTTAAGGGCAGTGGTGGCGCACGTCTCTAATCCCAGCACTCGGGGAGGTAGAGGCAGGAGGATCTCTGAGTTCGAGGATAGCTAGTGTGGTCTACAGAGCAACTTCCCAGACAGCCAAGGCTATACAGAGAAACCCTGTCTCAAAAAAAAAAAAAAGAGTTTGAACGTCATCTTAGCGTTCCAAGGAATTGATGCTCATGCAGGGCCTCCCATACATATCAAATTTGCAATCCAAATGCAGGTGGGATAGAATTCCTATTGGCAGTGGAAGAAAACAGCAAGCAAGACTTTTTTCTCAGAAGCGTGGACACTCTCTTATTTCCCCCCACTTAAACCCCAGGCCTGAAGGGACAGCGCTGGACGGTACAGACCTGCCTGACGTGCCAGCGTAGCCAGCGGTTCCTCAATGACCCCAAGCATCTGCTCTGGGGTGACCGGCCTGAGGCCCAGCTGGAGAATCAGGCAGGTGAGCGGTGGCAGTGAGGGAGTCCCGAAAAAGGACAATGGAGGGTTGAAAAGCAAGGTGGGTGAGCCTGATGTGTGTAAGGGGCGCCACAGTCTTGGGAAACTAATTCTCTGATTCTCCTCCATCATCTAGATTTCAGAGCATCAGAGCCCCTGCCAAACGCAGCCCACCTCCCTAAGGAGAACAAGCAGCCTCAGGCTTCAGACACCAATGACAAATTCACCATTTCCCAGATAAATAAAGATTGAATTTTGTTTGGCTTTCTGTCTGTTCTGTGGTATTTCAACTGGTTTTATTATTTTCCTCTTTTTGGGGGAGGGGAGTGCAAGGCGGGGCGGGTTGTCATTGGTAACCTCCTTACATCTCCATACTCCACCATCCTTCCCGGTTTCCATTCACCACTAGGTCCCCTAAGCAGCCCTTTTCACCCCTGCATCTTCAATACAGTGATATATCTGGAAATTCCTTACATGCTCGTGTACCTTCTTAGTGGATTCCATGTTGAGATGGGGAGGCAGATGGTTCATATCCTCTGGGCGTTCGCGAACTTAGCCCTTCCCACGTCTCAGAGTTGTCCTCTGTAGAATCATAATCTAAATGGCTCAGGTCCGGACTAACAGGGAAAGGTGGTAAGCATGGCCGGCTTGCTCATATCGGCTCCACAGTAACTCAGCTGTCTTGTCTGATGTCTGCAGAGAGGCTACTCAAGGACACAATCTGTGAACTGACTTCTTTGCTGGCCGCAGACTATCATGGTCCCCCAGACATACAGAAACAAAATTCACTAGCATGGGAGTGAAGTTTTCTTCCCTTTTACCTTTAGCCCTGTGTTGCATTTACCTATGAACGCAGCTTTTAAAAATCTCTTTTTTTCTTTCAAGATAGAGTTTCTTTGTTTAGCCATGGCTGTCCTGGAGGTCACTCTGTAGACCAGGCTGGCCTTGATTTTTTTTGTTTTGTTTTGTTTTTCGAGGCAAGGTTTCTCTGAAGCTTTGGTGCCTGTCCTGGAACTAGCTGTTGTAGACCAGGCTGGCCTCGAACTCACAGAGATTCTCTTATCTCTGCCTTGGAATGCTGGGATTAAAGATATTGGGGCTGGAGAGATGGCTCAGTGGTTAAGAGCATTACCTGCTCTTCCAAAGGTCCTGAGTTCAATTCCCAGCAACCACATGGTGGCTCACAACCATCTGTAATGAGATCTGGTGCCCTCTTCTGGCCTTCAAGCATACACACAGACAGAAGTTGTATACATAATAAATAAATATTTAAAAAAATAAAATAAAAAAAATAAAGATATGCACCATCACCGCCCAGCAAAAATCTCTATTGTGTGCTTTAAGCAACAATGATTCTGCATTTGGAATTTTGAAGGAGTCTGTTGCCTAACTGCTCCAGAAGACCCAGTAACTTCATCTCCCATTTGTCAAAGAAAGGCATATCTCCAAGGCCGGATTCCTCATGGAAGAGGCTGTACCAGGACAAGAACACTGGGTTTATCGGTTTCCTGGGACCATGGTTGTAACCGTCTGCTGGATCCTTTTTGGTCTTTGTTCCCCACTCAGCCTCTCCAGTGACTCCACAAGTCAGTAAATGATTGGCACTAAAAGTACTAAGTAGTGTGTAGATGACAATGGTATTTGGTAGTCCATTTCTAGAGACTGCCGGCTGGGTCAGCTGAGAGCTGTAAAGAACACGGGCTGTAAAAGCACACCTCATTCGTGCCTCGAGTCATGTCCTTCAGCTTTTCCAGAAAATCAGTTCTGATGGCCCCTGGCTCTTGCACACTAAGTCTAATCTATGGACAACTCTCTCTCTCTCTCTCTCTCT
>NW_004949185.1:252695-256093 GCF_000317375.1 Microtus ochrogaster
TGTGTGTGTGTGTGTGTGTGACAGCATACAATGGAACATGCCCTGTCTCAGGGTTTCTATTGTTGTGAAAAGACCCCATTCACGACCATGACAACTCCTATAAAGGAAAACGTTGAATAGGGGCCAGCTTACAGTTTAAGAGGTTTAGCTTATTCTCATCATGGTGAGAGGCATCTGTGGCAGATATCGTGCTGGAAAAAGAACTGAGAGGTCTACATCTTGATCCAAAGGCAGCAGCAGGAGACTGTGTGCCACACTGGGCATAGCTTGAGCATTTGAGGCCTCAAAGCCCGCCTTCCACAGTGACATACTTCCTCCAACAAGGCCATGCCTGCTAATAGTACCACTCCCTATGGCCCAAGCACTCAAACACATGAGTCTATGGGGCCATTCCTAATCAAACTACCACATGCCCCAAATAGGATAACAGCCCGAGAATATTTGTTAGGGTCTTTTGCCCAGATTAACCTAAACTTCCTATGTTAGCACTAATGGCTTTGAGCTTCTGAGCCTCTGGCCTCACTTCTGGGATTATATGCGTTCACCAAAATGGCTTGGTTTCTATGCGGTGATGGGGATTGAACCCAGGATCATGCGCTTGCTAAGCAAGTGCTCTATCAACCGAGCTGCATCCCCAGCACAGGAGCAGGAAAGCTTGAATTTTGGTTTTGTGATTCAGTCAAGAGATTTCCTCGTGTGTAGACCATTAGGATCACGTTCCACAGGGGGAGAAGCGGGAAGAGTTGACTCCAGAGGGCTGGAGAGATGGCTTTACCGTTACAAGCACTTGCTGCTTTTGCATTGGACCAGGGTTTGGTTCCCAGCATCCACGTGGCAAGTCACAATTGCCCATATGCTGTGGGACAATGATCTGGTGCCTTGTAAAGATTTGTTACTTGTATTTTAATAAAATGCTGTTTGGCCAGTAGCCAGGCAGGAAGTAGAGGCGGGGTGGATGAGAACAGGAGAATTCTGGGATCTAACGACTTCTGACCTCTTAGGGCTCTTGCACACACACATGGTGCACGTACATGCTCTCACACATACACATGAATATAGTTCCCTCGTTGTTGTAAGCCACACTTTTGGGGTGACTTCTGTTGCCGTCCAGCTATGGCAGGGTCGTATTCCAGAGTAAGAGAGGCATGTGGATTAGAAACATTAAGTAGAGCCAGGCGGTGGTGGGCGCACACCTTTAATCCCAGCACTCAGGAGGCAGAGGCAGGCAGATCTCTGTGAGTTTGAGACCAGCCTGGTCTACAAGAGCTAGTTCCAGGACAGGCTCCAAAACCACAGAGAAACCCTGTCTCGAAAAACCAAAAAAAAAAAAAAAGAAACATTAGGTAGGAGAAAAAGAAACAAAAAAAAAAAACAAAGAAACAGGAGAGAACCGGGAGAGCAACAGAGTGGATATTGGATACTGAATTTGTCCGCATTTATTTTTCATATGCTTTTATACCCCAATACAAAAGTGGGCTGAGAAGGCAAAAGACTGCTTTGCATGACACAAAGGACAAGCAGAACAGTTACTTGCTTCAGTACTTGAGATATCAAGCCGTGATTTCCTGAGTAAAGCATTTGATGTTAGGAATGTCCACCGAATCCACCCTAAACCAAGTCTGTAGGCAGCCACTCCCTAGGTCAAACCTCCTGTTTTAAATGAAGGAGCAGGAGTATGAGTTTTCTGGCCTTTGGTCAGGGTGGAAGGGATCCACCATTATGGGCCATCCTAATGTCCAAAACCCTAAGTAGCCACACCTGTCGTCAACAAGGTTGGAAGAGCCAAACTAAGCTCAAACTCCCTGACCTCCAGTCAAGGTAGAACAGGCTCACATATGTGGGTCCCCACACCTCATAACTCTTTGTGGTCTATTCATGTGTTCTGATTCCTCCAGGGACCAGTTTTGGTTGTGTGCGTGTTCCAAGGACTGCAGCAAAGACTCTCAGGCCGTGGCTGTTACTCAAGAATACTTCAAGGACAAGAAGTAAACCTTTGGTGTAGCTGGTACCTGATCTGCACTGTAGTCCCAGCTGTTCAAGAGACTGAGGCTGGAGAATCAGTTGCACTTGGGAGTTCAATACTAGCTTTGACCACAGCAAGACCTTACCTAAAAAAAAAAAAAAAGTTCGGACATGCAAAAGTGGGTTTCCTGCACCAAACGTGAAAACAAGTTCCTGGTGTCTGATAGTTCTCTCAAATGCCTCTGAGAAACTCAATCGTTTGAGATGTGTGCCCTTTCAAAACTAAAAGATAACAAGGATCTGTCCATTTAAATTAAGTCAAGCAAGAAAGAACACTTTTAGTAGTTATACAAAATTGATCATTGTCTAAACCTTAAATTTATTCACTTTGAAAAACTGGTTTTTAAAAAAACAGGTGTTGCGAGGCTGGAGCGATGGCTCTTAACTTACTCTTAACCTCTGAGCCATCTCTCCAGCCTCACAACACCTGGTAAGACCCTGCGATCAATTCCCAGCAACCACATGATGGCTCACAAACACTTGTCATGAACTCTGCTGCCCTCTTCTGGCCGGCAGGCACACATGCAGACAGAACACTGTACATAACAAATCCCTTTTAGAAAAAGAAAAAACGTGTTGTGGTAACAGAGAGATTAATAGAGGCAGAGACAGCAGATCTCTCAGGCCACCCTGGGCTACAGTGAGGTCCAGGACAGCTGGGGTACAGAGTTGAAGGAGAAAAGAAGAAAAGGAAAGGAAAAACCGCGTCAGTGGTACAGTTGTTTTGCTCGGTGGTAAAGCTCTTATGACCAAGACTGTGGGTTAGTGTCTAGCACTAAAGGATGCAGAGGGAAAAGGGAGGAAGAGGGAGGGAGATGGTGGAAATGAATATCATTACTGTCAGGAGAAGTTAGAAGGATCAAATGTTGCTCTTTCTCAGAATTCAGAACATTGGATTCTCCACAAAGGAAATAATTACGGTTTTGACCATCTCACATGGCAGTATCAAATACTGTATGTGGAGAGAGTGAAAAGTAGGTAAGGCTTTTTCTTTGTGGCAGGGGGAGCATGCTTTTTGAGACAGGGTTTCACTCTGTAGCCCCAGTTGACCTGAACTCATTTAGTCCAGGGAGGCCTTGAACTCATGGTAGCCTCCTGCTCAGGTTGCCTGACAAGTGCTGAGGTTAGAAATTGAGCCACCCCATCCTGCTGGATATAAGATGTTCAATCAACAATTATAAATATGTTAGGAGTAATAACAGCAAAGCATATTAGAAAAGACAAGCTCTGGTTCATGAGCAATTTCTCTTTGCAGCAGACAGAGATCATTATAAAAACCACAACTGACCAAAGTGCAGAGAACTGACCTTGGGGTTCCCGGCCCCAGTGGACACATCCACAACAGGCTCCTGCACTTAAGGCTCAGGGAACACTGG
>NW_004949185.1:256193-258711 GCF_000317375.1 Microtus ochrogaster
TTTTTTTATTTCTTTAGGTGACTGAAAATATATATAACATATGAATATAATATATAAAATAATATATAATAAATAATAAAATGGAAAATAAAACAAGTCCTAGTACTATTTGATCAATCTCATCAAAAGGCTTAGGTCATCAAGATGGGCATGATGGTCAAGTCTATAACCCAAGCACTCTGGAGACTGAGAGAGTAGAATCGCTAATTTCCGGCCACCCTGAACTGTACAGCAAAACACTGTCTCAAACAAACAAGAAGAGGTGTTGGGGCAAGGGCATGGAAAGAGGTTGGGTTTATATATTTATGTGTTTAAATGTGTGTGTGACAACAATAATAATCATAAATATGTTTATAATAAAAATCATAATAATCTGAAAAAGAGACCATCTATTTGGGAGGGATTAAGGGGCATAGGAGGGGCTGGAGGAAGAGAGGACTTGGGGGAGGAAAGGGAAGAGAAGAAATTATATGACTATATTTTAACTAAATTTAAAAAAATTTAAAAGGAGGCATATAAGGAGAAAAAGACATGTCCTGTGTATTGGGAAATCTGAATTAATGTTCCCACAATCCGTCAGTGCCTCCAGCATACCTGTGTCCACATGTCTACAATTAATAAAGTGGTATTCTTATGTGTTTGCATTGCTAGGTAGCTCACCCTTAAGATAATTTCCTGGACTGGAGAGATGGCTCAGAGGTTAAGAGCACTGACTGCTCTTCTGGAGGTCCTGAGTTCAATTCCCATGTGGTGGCTCACAACCATCTGTAATGAGATCTGGTGCCCTCTTCTGGCCTGCAGGCATACATGGAGGCTGAATACTGTGTGCATAATAAATAAATAAAAATTTTTTAAAAAAGATGATTTCCTGACTCTTTACTGAAAATCACAATGCAAAGAACAAACATTCAAAACAGTGACTGGGGAGACAGCTCAGTCAGTAAAGCTCTTGGCTTGGAATCACGAGGACCTGAGCTGGTTCCCAGGATTCATGTAAACAAGTAAAAACAAACAAATAATAAATAAATAAAAAGCCAGGTGTGGTAGTACATTTGTAATCCTAGCCCTGGGGAGGCAGAGCTGGGTAGATCTGTGGCAGGTGGACCCCTGGATCTCACTGGCCAGCCAGCACCTTACTTACTCAACAAGTTTGGGACCAGAAAGAGAACCTGTTTAAAACAAACAAACAAACTAACAAACAACAACAACAACAAAACCCACCAAGGTGGGCAGCGGTACCCGAGGAGTGACAGTGAGTACCACCGTCCAGTCTCCACATGCATAGACACACATGGGTATGTGCATCCACACGACATACATGAACACACATGTACACCAAATACACAAACAAAAGGATGGCATCGTGGATTCTTACAAAACACCCTTAAAACATACCCAGTCTTAGAAATACTGAATTTCTTACTTCTGGTCACTGTGACAAAATTCCTGACATCGGAAGAATTTAATTTGGCTCAAGGTTTGAAAGATTTTAATCTGTCATGGCAGAATAAAGTGTCATCATGGTGGCCAGAAAGGTACAGGAAGAGACCAGAGCAAAATGTGTCCTCCAGTGACTTCCACTTCCTACCATCCCCTAACTCTCAATTATGCCATCTTATTATGAGTCCATCAAGGGGTTAATATTCGTTAGGTCAGAGCCTTGGTGATCTAATCCTCTCTGGAAATGCCATCGCACTGAAGAATGGTTATACTGCTTTTTAAAAAGATTTATTTATAGTATTTATGAGTATATGTGTGTGCCTGTTTGAGCGATGTGTACCATGTGAACTCATGTGCCCAAGCAGGCCAGATGAGGGTACCAGACACCCTAAAACAATATAGTTAATCATGAGCCTTTTGATGTGGTATTGACACCGGAACCTTGATCTACTGCAAGATCAGCAAGTGTTCTTAACTCCTGAGCCATCTGTCTGGCCTCAGGTTCGGTTTGGGTTTTTGTTTGTTTGTTTGTTTATTTTGTTTTTAATTGTCAGCACTATATTTTAAGATTTGCAATGTTATATATTTCATCTTTACATCATTTTCAATACTAGAAGCATAAATTATATATAAAGTCATTAAAATAACTCTAATTATTTTATACAATTTTTTGCAAATTGGAGTCCAGGTGAGTGTACTAACACACTGTTCACACTGTAAGTACGTTTGTGTTAAAAGCATTGAAGCTTCCTCATTAGCTAAAGACATGCTCTTTTTGTATTTCTGTATTTTAGATTTCATTTTATACTTTTATTGGCGTGTACCTGTGTGTCTGCCACATGTGTGTGGGTGCCCCAAGGTAGTCAGGAGAGGATGTTGGCTTCCCTGGAGCTGGAGTTACAGGCAGGTGGTTATAATCCACCCAAGGTGGGTGCTGGGAGTCAAACTCAGGTTCTCTGAAGAGCAGCAAATGCTCTTAACCACTGAGCCATCTCTTCAGTCCTACATCTGTGTTTTTGGGTTTTTTTGTTTTTTTTTAATATTTATTTATTTATTATGTATACAATATTCTGTCTGT
>NW_004949185.1:259597-260416 GCF_000317375.1 Microtus ochrogaster
AGATTTGGAGAGATGGACCGTGATTAACAGCACTTTATTGCTCTTGTAGAAGACTCAGGTTCAATTTCTCCATACCCACATGGTGACTCACAACCATCTGTAACTCCAGTTCTGAGGCTCTGACGCCCTCCTCTGAGCTCTTTGGGCACCAGGCTCACTCATAGTACACATATTTACATGCAGGTAAGACACTCACGCACGTCTGTGACGTCATTAGTCCCTTGATGGAGTCTTAATATGATAGCATTATTGAAGGTTAGGGAATGATAGGAAGTGGTGTCTGGTTGGAGAAAGTCATGCGTCATTGACGGTCTTTCCCTGATGTAGACCCTGCATGCCGCAATACTGACCAGCCAGGCAAGATACGCCCACAATAGCGCCAGATGGTTTAGGGATTGTGACGATTTGACCGAGAGACACCTTCCACAGGCTCTCACGCATTTGATCCTGGAACTTTTACATTGCAGCCTTCCGGGAGGAAGTAAGTCACTGTGCACTGTGAGCAAGCTTTGAGGGTTGATAGCCTCGACCCACTTCCGGTTTGTTCTCTCCTTAGTGTTTGTGGCTGAAGATGTAAGCGCTCAGCTGCACACTCTGGCTGCCTGCTGTCATGCCTCCCTCTGGAACCAGAAGCCAAAATAAAGTCTTTCTTCTACCAGTCACTCTGGGTCCTGATGTTTTAATCACAGCATCAGAAAATGATTAATGCAGAGTTGCTGTGTCTGCAGCGGTCAGCTTCCTCAGGTCTCCTTTGCTTCTTCCCACCGTGTGTCATTGGGATTTGTTTTTGAGAGCTGGAGAGATGGCTCAGCAGTTATA
>NW_004949185.1:260806-264871 GCF_000317375.1 Microtus ochrogaster
AACTGTCTATAACTTCAGTTCCAGTTCAAACATCACCGACTGGGCTCCGCTGGCTCCAAGCATGCACACAGTGTACATACATACCTGCAAGCAAAACACTTATAAATACAAAATATCAAAATAAATCTTAAAAAATATATTTTTTGGAAAGATGTAAAAATGTATTTGCTGCTTACACGCACTTCATTTTAGGTGTGTTAGGTGAGTTGTTTTACCATTCTTTTGTTTGTTTGGTTTTATATTGACTAAATTTGTTAAGGGCTTTACCCAAGTTCCATGGGAGGGTGATGAGATAGCTGGTTCCACGAGGTTGGTCTCAGTTCTCCACACGTGTGCCATAGCACGCACACACACAACTCTTTTTAAAATTTTTTAATTAGGAAAGTTTTTGTGTGGATGCAAGAGCTGGCTGCGACATGCCATCCCACTGATCACCAGGGTTGGTTGATTCGGCTGATCTAGAAGGCTAAGTGGGGGGGGGAGGGGGGACGGGGGTCCTCTTCCTTCTTCCTAGCTCCACATCCCTCCGAAGCTGCGCTCTCAGTCGACCTTCCCCGAATAGAGGAGGACCGAGATAGGCGCTTCAGCTAGAACCTCCAAATACGCTCTCAAAGGAGATTGTGTCTGCAATCTGGGGAGATGCCCGTCTGTAATATTCTTTTCTTTTTAAATTATTTGTGTTATTTTTAATTGTGTGCGCGCATGTGAGCGGCCAGCTGAAGTCGCCAGAAATGTGTTCGTTCTTAACCGCTGAGCCATCACTCCGGTTCTTCTCTAATTTTCTTTCTCTCCTTCCACCCTCCTTCAGTTTCGTCATTTCATCTTCAACATTTCCACTTTTCTGAAATTTGCAAAAAGATGTTCTTGACTTTTTCTAGACGGATCGAGACTTTTTTTTTTTTTCCTAGAATAGGGTACTGAGGTGGAATTGAGTTGTTCGTCTGCCTGGTGCGCTGGTTTGTTCTGCAATTAGCTGAACGTAGGATGTGCTGGGGACGCTTGGGTCTGCGTTCGCTGATATGTTGTGCATCCATTCTATCAGCACGGACGTGAGGGGTTTCCAATCTGCCCAGCGTCTGCTGCTGTACCTGAAGGGACCCACTAGTGGCTGCTTCTGCAAACGATTCTCACATACAAACCTGTATTTGTCTGTCTTGCAGTCTCTGAAACCCCAAGAGCAGAGAGCAAAAGAAATCTGAAGCGCTTGTCCCGAGAAATGTAACTTGATCCCTAGTGGGTTCTGCGCATCAGCCTCCAGACTCTTAAACGGAGCCTCTCTCCAGACCTGAATCTGAGCGAGTAGGGCGGGGAAGACTCTGGCTTGCGGAAGTGCCAGCCCTGAGGACCTCAACAAACCCCTACACCCTTGTCCTGTGGCAGAAGAGACAGTTTGGGAAATCAGCCAAGCCCAGCTGAGAGGTGCAGGGAGTTTTTTGAACCTGAGAGGCTGGGGTGTCGCTGCTATCGATCTAGAAAAGTGGAGGACAAGAGACAGCTAGAGGCTGAATGAGAACTGACGGCCCTATGAAAAGGAGATGCGTGCCTTCCTAAACTGTCATTTAAGCATCTAGAACAAGCTGAGCGGTAAAGGAGGCACAGGCAGGGTAATAAGGCTTAAGAAGAACCCAGGAAGTACATTTGGCATCGTATACACACACACACACACACACATACACAAACAAAAACAAACCGATAACAACACCACCTCACCATAGCACAGGGTGGCGAGGTTGGTCTGTGCAGAAGCCATGGGCCAAAAATCTCTACTTTCCCAGGACCAGAGGAGGCTGCTCCTGGCATCCTAGTCCTTCACCTAGAATGGAGTCTGGGCCGACATCCAGTCTGCTCCACGGAGGAGACAGAACCTTCCTGGAAACTGTGGTCTACAGAGGCCCCCTTTCCCACGGGCTGCATTCTGCAATCACCAAACCTGGGAGCTATGAGGTGAGATTGAGACACCCTGGGCCCAATGCAGGCAGAGCAATAGTCGCTACCGGACGTGAGGGACCTGAGTGTTGGCGGAAGTCTGCCTCCGAAAAGGGGAAGTAAGACTCTCCAGCTTGTTGCTGAAACATTAGCAGCGTATTGTAAAAAACCAAAAAACTATCCAATTTGAATTTTAAAAATGAATCAGAAAAGTACTAAGCAGTCAGCAGCTTAAAAACGATATAGCATGCCAGACAGATGGTTCGGTGGGCGTAGGTGCTGGCCTCCAAGCCTGAGACCAGGATTCCGTTCCAGGTGCCCAGGCAATGGAGGGAGGGAACTGACTTGCAATTGGTCCTGAGACTTGCACGGGCATGCATTGGCATACCTGCACTAAACCGTAATATAAATTCAAAAAAGCTGCCCTGCCAGCTCCTGGCCATTTTCTGACCAGAATGCCTGCAAGGCCAGTGTCCCTGAACCAGAGGTGACCCTCGAAGTGGTACACAGTAGGTGGAGTGTAGTGTGGGTTACAAAGGAGCTCGCTGAAGCCTGGAGTGTGAGAAACTGACTTCACCCTGGGATTGCCCAGGATTTGGGGTGTAATGGGTACAGCCTGGTGATTCCTGCACATCTAGGCAGGTCTCCTGAGCGGAAGCCCCTGGTCTTCTGGGGCCATGTATCACACACCCAGTGCAGAGTGAGGTCAAGCCAATCCTGGGGGGGGAGTAGGGGGGGAGTAGGGGGTAGCGACCCCCAGGGCTACAGGACTCAGTGCATCTGATACCACAGAGTGAGTGGTTGCCCAATGTTAGATTACCTGGTGGGTATAGAGGTAAAGAGACCCCGAGATTAAAAAGGGAGGGAGGTAAGAGGAGCAGTTACTCTGTGTTCTTGGAACAGGAAGGCCGGAAGGAAGGACTTGACCTCTACGGTAAGCCACACCTCATTCTAAGGTTCCTGTCTGAGGATTCCTAAGCAAGGGTGGGACTTGGGACCAAATTCTGCTTTTTTTTTTCAACTAAATGTCCTTTTGAGCATTAAATGTTCAGAAAACCACACACACACACACACACACACACACACACACACACAGGGGGGAGGGAGGGAAGGAGGGAGGGAGAGAGAGAAGAAAACCATAGAGATATGAAAAGACACACAAAATCCTTGGTAGTCAGGGAAATTAAGAAACACCTCTCTGAGATGATGTAACTGAAAAGTTTCTGCACCTGGATAAGCCTCTCTGCCATGCAACAATCCAAATTAGAGAAAATTAAACTGAAATACAAAAAAGCACTTTTAAGAAATACAAATGCTTCAACGCGATGCCCATCAAAATCCCAGCAAAATTCTTCAAAGACCTCGAAAGAATGATACTCAATTTCATATGGAAAAGCAAAAAACCCAGAATACCCAAAACAATCCTGGGCAATAAAAGAACTTCTGGAGGTATCACAATCCCTGACTACAAACTCTACTACAGAGCTACAGGACTGAAAACAGCCTGGTATAGGCATAAGATAGGAGGACCAATGGAACCGAATATCAATCCACACATCTTCAAACCCCTGATCTTTGATAAAGAAGCAAAAAATATCAAATGGAAAAAAGAAAGCATATTTAACAAATGATGCTGGCATAAGTGGATATCAACATGTAGAAGAATGAAAATAGACCCATATCTATCACCACGCACAAAACACAAGTCCAAATGGATCAAAGACCTCAACATAAAGCCAGCCACACTGAACCTTTAGAAGAGAAAGTGGGAAGTACACTTGAACGCATGGCACAGGGAACCACTTCCTAAATATAACCCCAGAAGGAAAGACACCAAGAGAAACAATTAATAAATGGGATCTCCTGAAACTGAAAAGCTTCTGGAAAACAAAGGACACGGTCAACAAGACAAAACGACAGCCTACAGAATGGGAAAAGATCTTCACACTAACCCCATATCAGACAGAGGTCTGATCTCCAAAATATACAAAGAACTCAAGAAATTGGACACCAAAAGATCACATAATCCAATAAAAAAAATGGAGTACAGACCTAAACAAAGAACTCTCAACAGAGGAATCTAAAATGGCTGAAAGACACTTAAGGAAATGTTCAACATCTTTAGTCATCAGAGAAATG
>NW_004949185.1:270484-271410 GCF_000317375.1 Microtus ochrogaster
TCTATCTATCTATCTATCTATCTATCTATCTATCTATCTATCTATCTATCTGACCTTCACTCTTTATGAGCTGATGAGATGAGGGAGATGATTGTCGCAGACTTGTGGGACTCTGGATCTGATAACAGTTGGCTTCTAAGTTCCTGGACAGAGAGTGATTCTTATGGCAGAGGTAGACACTGGTATTTGAGGTTTCATCTATGTTCAAAAGTTTGGAGAAAAAAATTGTATTTATACAGTTTTTGTTTCCCTGAATTTTTACTTGATGTCTTCAAATCCCAGCCACACACAACTGAAGTAGAAAGTGAAAGCAGAGGTGAGCAGGGCCTCCTTCCTGCAGGAAGAGTCACATATGACACAGTGTGTCAAAAGTGCTTAATCAGAGCTGGAAAAACTCCAGTCACCTCCCGATGCAGATGTCCACAGCAGCCCCGCACCCTCCAGGACTCCGACAGCACCTGTTTCCATGAACATTCATTTTAAGTGCTGTGTGTATTTTCTCTAGAAACTTCATGCTCTTAGGTTTCACCCTAACCTGAGGAGCAGTTGTCCTTAGGCGGCTCAGAGACACCATGACACCCAGCGCTCCATCCCGCAGCACTGGGCTCAGGCAAAGTCTTAGTCCCCAGGATGGTGAGGTCTGGGTGGGGAAGCCCAGGGCTGGGAATTCCCCTGTCCCCAGTTTCATTTCTCCAGCTTCTAACCCGGGTCAGGTCCTTCTGCCCGGACACTGATGACAACTTGGCCGTTCTCACTCCCATTAGATGACGGGATCCCGGGGAACCAATCAGCGTCGCCGTGGTCACCGGTTATGAAGTCCATGCACACTGAGGAACTCGGAAGCGCCTCGCGTCTGAGATGGCGTCGATGGCGCCGCGCACCCTGCTCCTGCTGCTGGCGGCCGCTCTGGCCCCGACCCTGACGCG
>NW_004949185.1:271510-272805 GCF_000317375.1 Microtus ochrogaster
TCTGCCCGGACACTGATGACAACTTGGCCGTTCTCACTCCCATTAGATGACGGGATCCCGGGGAACCAATCAGCGTCGCCGTGGTCACCGGTTATGAAGTCCATGCACACTGAGGAACTCGGAAGCGCCTCGCGTCTGAGATGGCGTCGATGGCGCCGCGCACCCTGCTCCTGCTGCTGGCGGCCGCTCTGGCCCCGACCCTGACGCGCGCGGGTGAGTGCGGGGTCGGGAGGGAAACGGGCTCTGCGGGGAAGGCGGGGACGACACCGGAGAAGCCGCGTCCCCGCGTGGCCCAGCCTGACCCTCCCGCCCCTTCTCCACCGCGTCCCGAGCCCCGCGCCCTGCTCCCCTCCCGGCCCGCGCTCCTGCCCGGGGTCCCGGGAGCAGGGTCGGGGTCTCACCGCGCGCCGCCCCCAGGCTCGCACTCCATGCTGTATTTCCACACCGCCGTGTCCCGGCCCGGCCTCGGGGAGCCCCGGTTCATCTCTGTCGGCTACGTGGACGACACGCAGTTCGTGCGCTACGACAGCGACGCTGAGACTCCGAGGATGGAGCCGCGGGCGCCGTGGATGGAGCAGGAGGGGCCGGAGTATTGGGAGAGGGAGACACAGATCGTCAAGAACAACGAGCAGAATAACCGAGTGAACCTGAGGACCCTGCTCGGCTACTACAACCAGAGCGAGAGCGGTGAGTGACCGCGGTCGGAGGTCACGACCCCTCCACGTCCCTACGCACGGGCCGGAGTCGCCCCGGGTCCCAGGTTCGAGGTTCGGGAGGAAAGCGGGGACCGGACCCGGTTTCCCTTTCGGTTTAGAGTCCGCGGGTGGGCGGGGCCGCGGGTGATCCCGGGCAGAACAGGTGGGCGGGGCTGACCGCGAGGTCCCCGCAGGCTCTCACACCTTCCAGTGGGTGTCCGGCTGTGAGGTGGGGTCGGACGGGAGCTTCTACCGTGCATATTATCAGCACGCCTACGACGGCCACGATTACATCGCCCTGAACAACGACCTGACTACGTGGTCAGCGGCGGACACGGCGGCGCAGATCACCCAGCGGAAGTGGGAGCAGGCTGGGGTGGCAGAGAGAATGAAGGCCTACCTGGGGGACACGTGCGTGCAGTGGCTGCGCAGACACCTGGAGATCGGGAAGGACGCGCTGCAGCGCACAGGTGCCGGGCCGCGGGCAACTCCTCCCTCTGCCCTCGGGCTGGGCTCAGTCCTGAGGAAGAGGAAACCCTCACTGGGGTCATGCCCCTGTCTCTGAGGGCAGACAGGGTCCCTGGGTCTCCTGATCCAGCA
>NW_004949185.1:273625-276981 GCF_000317375.1 Microtus ochrogaster
GACTGGAGTGACAGGGAAGATCCACACACCCTGTGAGCGTCACTGTGTCCTGGTGACAGCTGCACTGGGCTCCACAGCACACTTCAGGGATCCTGCGTGACCATACCTGATATCTTGTCCCCTGCAGGGGCGTGGCTTGGGGAGTCATTTTCTCTGGCTGAGAGCTAGATGATCACCTAATTGTACTACACAGTTTGGTGATGGCTGTTCACTTGGACAGACAGCTAATGTTGGTCGGCCACAGTGTTTCTGCCTCAATAGTGGCAGCAGAAGTTGGTGGCACCTCATGTACCTCCTTCTTCTTAATTTCTTTCTTTCTTTTTTTTGTTTTTTTTGTTTTTTTGTTTTTTTGTTTTTTGAGACAGGGTTTCTCTGTAGCTTTGGAGCCTGTCCTGGAACTCCCTTTGTAGTCCAGGCTGGCCTCGAACTCACAGAGATCCGCCTGCCTCTGCCTGCCGAGTGCTGGTATTAAAGGCATGCGCCACCACCGCCTGGCTTCTTATATTTATGTTAATTTAATCACATATATAAATTAATTATTTTCTATTCCTTTATCCTTTTCCTACATAATTTATGCTATAGAACATCACATAAGGAAGACTATGTTGATCTGCTGACTCATCTGATTCCCTCTTAGATTCTGGGTCTTCAGGGAAACTGTGCAGTTCTGTGATGAGGGGACCAGCTCTACCTGTAGGTCACTGTGTGATGACAGAAGTGTTGAAACAGACACATAGTTCAGTGTCATCATTGATTTAACTTTATCCTTGAAGATTTCAGTTTATCTTGTTAATTGTGGGATTTCTTAAATCTTCCACACAGATCCTCCAAAGGCACATGTGACCCATCATCCTGGACCTAAAGGTGATGTCACCCTGAGATGCTGGGCCATGGGCTTCTATCCTGCCTCCATCAGCCTGATCTGGAAGAGGGAGGAGGAGGAACAGACTCAGGACATGGAGCTGGTGGAGACCAGACCTTCTGGGGATGGAACCTTCCAGAAGTGGGCATCTCTGGTGGTGCCTTCTGGGGAGGAGCACAAATACACATGCCGTGTGTACCATGAGGGGCTGCCTGAGCCCCTGACCCTGAGATGGGGTAAGGAGGGAGTGGGTGCAGAGCTGGGGTCAGGGAAAGCTGGAGCCTTTTGCAGACCCTGAGCAGGGTCAGGGCTGAGAGCTGGGGTCATGACCCTCACCTTCCCTTCCTGTCTTTCCCTTCCCAGAGCCTCCTCAGTCCACGGTCCCCATCATGGCAGTCATTGCTGGTCTGGTTATCCTTGGAGCTGTGATCATTGTCACTGTGGTGGCTGTTGTGAGGAAGAGGAGGAGAAACCCAGGTAGGAAAGGGCGGGGTCTGAGTTCTCTCTCAGCCCCTTTTAGAAGTGTGCTCTGCCTCATTAATGGGAAACACATCCACACCCCTCATTGCTGCTGTCTCTAACCTGGGTCTGCTGTCAGTTCTGGAAGCTTCCTAGAGTCAGGAACTTCCCTGGTCTCTCACAGCTTTTCTTCTCACAGGTGGAAAAGGAGGCAACTATGCTCCAGCTCCAGGTAAAAGTAGTGGGCAGGATTGTCCCTGAGGCCTGTGGGGTGAAGCTGGTGTATTTGGGGAGCTCTGGCAATACATAATAGCTCCTTCAGCAAATTTTCTAGGGGCCAAAATTTTACCTTCCCATTATTTTTACCTCAGGCAGGGACAGTTCCCAGAGCTCCGATGTGTCTCTCCCAGACTGTAAAGGTAACCGCCTGGGATCTGACTTGGGGAGGGGCAGAGTGGACATGATTGGGTTTCAGGGACTCCCAGAATCACCTTTGAGTGAGTGGTGGGTTGTTGGGATGTTGTCTTCACAGTGATTGTTCATGACTCTTGTTCTGTAGCATGAAGACAGCTGCCTGGTGTGGATGGAGTGACAGACGATGTGTTCAGGTCTCTCCTGTGACATCCAGAGCCCCTCAGTTCACTCTCAGTAAGAGTGTCTGATGTTCCCTGTGATCCTATGTGCTCAATGTGAAGAACTGGGGAGCCCAGCCCACCCTGCACACCTGACCCTGTCCCTGCACTGCTCTGTTCCCTTCCACAGCCAACCTTCCTGTTCCTGCAGACAGGAGGGGACATCTCCATCCTGTCTCCTCCATGATGCCCTGAGCTGCAGCCCTGAGTTCCCCACTGAAAATATGAACCTGAATGTGAACTTGTTAATGTCCTTGATCTCAAAGGTTGATTGTTGGTAAAATGACAGATTGAGCTAGAATTTATGGAGGAAATAAGTGGCAACATGGAGAACCTCCCAGAATCTGTGTTCGTTATGCTGTGTGCATCTGGTGGGACAGGATGAGGCTGTGGGAGCTGAGTGAGAACAGGGCTGTGCGTTGTTGGCATTGACAAGGTCACTTGTCAACTCTCTCTCCTCCTAGCTCAGTTCTCTTCATCACTTAGAACCAAATGCTGACATCTGTGATCACAGGGACGCTGGGATGGCCAGAGCCTTGTCCTGTCCCTGGGATTATATGCCACCAGGGCTGCTGTGACAGTCAGGGCTGCTGTCCTGGCTGTGGCTCTTTCCCCTGGCTTCTCTGTTTATTTCTTGTCTCTTTTGTTAGTATGGAGGACTAGGTCTGCTCCTGTTCCTGTGAGTGGTGTCTGCCTCATTATCCTGTGGGGTCCCTGAGTGACAGCAGTAAGAGGTGTTTTCAATCCCTGTCCCCTCAAGGCCCAACTAGGCCCCTGCACTCAGGAGACTGTGGGATAAGAACATGAGCTTCAGGCTCCTGAGCTCCTGCCTCCCTTCAGGCCCCTCCCTGGTGGTTCTCTCCTTCTTTCCCATCTCTCAGAATCTAACCTGGATTGTAGGATGGGCAGAGAGAAGGGACCCGCAGGGGATCATCTCAGAACTGTGTTTTGGATCTGTTTTCTGCCCAAGGTCCCCTTTGGGAATCCTGGTGCTGCCTCCAGTGGAGACTCAAGGATTTACAGGCTGAGTCTACTTCAGATTTATGTTTATTAAAAACCATGATCCAGGGACTGAAGAGATGTCTCAGGGCTTGAGAGCACTTGCTGCTCTTGTAGAGGACCCAGGTTCAGATCCCAGCACCCACCTGATGGCTCATAACCGTCCTTAACTCCTATTTCATGACATTCATTGCCCCTATGGACACCACACAGATACACAGTACAAACACTACTAGCAAGAAATCATTTATAGCTGGGTGGTGGTGGTGCATTCCTTTAATCCCAGCACTCAGGAGGCAGAGGCAGGAGGATCTCTGTGAGTTCAACGTCAGTCTGGTCTACGAGAGCTAGTTCCAGGATGGCCTCCAAAGATACACAGAGAAACCCTGTTTTGAAAAAACAAA
>NW_004949185.1:277371-280334 GCF_000317375.1 Microtus ochrogaster
ACTGAGCCGCACCACAACTAGAAACACAGCAAAAGGAACTGCCCTGCGGGTAAAGGGTTAGTCAGCTCAGGAGAAATCCAGGTGTTTGCCCAAAATATCAAAAGGGGGCTCTTTGGGCTAATAACTGTCATGGGAAAAGGTTCCAAGGCCTTCCAGATACAGGGGCTGATAGTTCTGTGATTGATGATAGCCTCTGAAAAGGTACAACAACAGTTTCCGTGTCAGTGTTTGGGGCATCAGCTGCTGCAGACAGGAGTAAAATCACAAAAAGTTACTCTTTGCTTAGACAAATTACAAACTTTAAATAATTTTCAAAATTGCTTGGAGACCTCAATTGTGTCTGGCCCAATCTAGGAATTCCTATGGGAGTCTTAAAACCATTCTTTGACATTCTGCAGGGGAATCCAGATCCAACCTCCTTCCATAAGTTGACACCTCAGGCAAGGCAGTATATTACTTTCATTTTAAAAAGCTTCCCTCTGCTCACATTCATTATATTGACTATAGTCAGCCACTGCTGTTGATAATTTTCCCCTCCAAGCATAGTCCTACTGGAGTTTTTTGGCAGCAAGTACCCATCCTGTGGGTACATAAACATGTATCACCTGTAAAATTTTTTATCTCGTATCCATCAGCTGTGCTACGTGTTATTCAGAAAAGGTATAAACTTAGTTTACAAACCTTTAAAATGTTACATTATAAGTTTTTATACCATATACCCAGGCAAAAAGAGCTTGGCTGCAAAATTTTGCTTAAGATTGGGACTTGTTTTTATGCGCTAATCCCTGCAGGTTTGATAGTCATTATCCTTCTGATAAGTTGGTCGCCTTTTTCTAAAATCATCGGATATGCTTTCCCAAAGTTATTACTTTACAGGCTCTGGCAGGGGCACAGAATGTATTTACTGACGGGTCTTCTACCGGGACGGCTGTAGTGAGTGGCGTCCCCTCCAGATTTTGATATTCAGCCTGCTGAGGCTAAATCTGCTCAGGTGGCTAAATTGATAGCTGTACAATGGTCCTAAAAAATATGCTAATATTATAAGCAAATTTCTTGCACCTTTGGAGACTACAGCTTATATTGACTCTGTATCTCGAGTCCAGATGCAGTTATTGGCTATACAGACATTGCTTTGGACCCGATCTGTTCTCATTTACATGTGGGATCATACTGGCCTACCTGGTCTCTTGAGCAAGGGGAATGCATTGGCTGATCAGCTTACCCGCCAAATTCGTACAGTTAGTCAAAAATATTATAAAGCTACAAAAAAAAAAGCTCATAATCATTTTCATCTCAATGCTGGGTCTTTAAGATTTAATTTTAAGATATCTCGAGAGCAGGCCACTGATACATGATGTGCTCGCTCCACTATAGCTTGTCCTTGAGAATTATAAGGTATTCCTGTTTTATGAGAAATAGAGATCCCAGAGCAAAATTTAGCAAAGCCAGTGCTGGTGTAGGCTGGTCCATTTCAGTTTTTACAGTTTTTAGAACTCTCATATAGATGAAAGCCTGGAGACAGTGACTTCTAACATCCCATAATTTTTCTCCTATATGGGCTGAGGCAAAAATAAGATGAGAATTTGTATCCATGGTTATGTGAACATATTGCATATGCCCAAAAGAAGGAATATGGGTAAAATTTATTTGCCATAAATGATTAGGAGCAAGTCCATGAGGATTAACTCCCAAATGGGGACCAGCTAAAAGTTTTGTTCACAGAGAGCATTTTTTAACAAGACAGGACAGAGCCGAGAGATCAAGTAGACACTGGCTTGTCAACTGAAGAGCTGCTGGGATCCTGAGGAGCTGGTTATGGTGGTCTGAGTGCCAAGGATTGTTCCTCTACCTATCAACCCATCCCATGCCATTGCTGTGGCTGCCAGAGAGGCTATGGCTGCTGGATTTCCTATTAGTCAGTCAGTTGCTTCTGCTAGCACAATGGATACCTTATGGGGCAGGTTGCAAATGCCTTGGCCACTCAAAATGAACTAAATTCACAAATGAATATTGTAGTTAAATTTGCAATTGGTTTTGGTTAAAGACCACTGCTAGGTTATACAGTTGTAGGCTTAATGCTGTTATTCACGGAACCTGGAATACACAATTTACAAATCGGCTCTTAATATTACTCTAGTGAACAATACCAGGGTTCCTCCTACCAGCTCTGAGACATTACTTAAAGGGCTCCGATTGGTGGGCAGACTTATTAAGGACTGAGCAGGCACAGCCTCCTTAGGAGTGCTTATATGTGCTGGAGCATCATCTCCATGTTTTCATGGTGCCAGAGCCATAGGCAAACTCAGGTCAATGTCATCGCTGGCGAGTTCTCTGAGCTATTGCCCCCTAGGATCTTTCAGCGCAAATCTGGCTGAACTCAGAGATGGGTGACTAGTGAGCCAATGATGGGAAAGGTTTTTGGGGGGCTACCCCAACCAAAGACAGGAAATGTGTTTTTGACCTGGATGCTTTCCTATGACGGGTAAGGGGTATTGCCTGACGTCCAAGGCCACCTAAGACAGGCCTAGTCATAATTTTTATAAAAGGGGGAACTGTAGGGCCCGTGTCTAGCCTGCTCCCGGGGTTCATCTTGAGGACAGTTCCTGTTTTTTCCTGTGCTCCCTCGGCCTCACCTGATGGTTAGCTATAGGGCAATTGTTTACTCCACCTGGGCATGGTAATTTCCCACCTGCCTGGGGGGAATCCCATTGTACAGCAGCTATGTTCATAAGGATTTTCCTAAGCTTAAATGAACGGCATCAGCTGATCTCCTTTCAAATGTCCCAGGTCTCTTGTGTGTTCTTTCAGTCCTTAGGCCCTTGCCTGGCTCGCATTCAGCACAGTGGTGCAGAACTGTACCAAGAGTAACGTAGGAGGAGTTACACTAACCTGCTTTCTGCACAGCCTCCTGCTGCTGTGGAACAGAGGCCCTGGTGAGCCCCCTTCAGGACAGGCTGTGTCCC
>NW_004949185.1:280464-285459 GCF_000317375.1 Microtus ochrogaster
CCTGGTGAGCCCCCTTCAGGACAGGCTGTGTCCCCACACTCAGGACAGAGGCCCTGGTGAGCCCCCTTCAGGACAGGCTGTGTCCCCACACTCAGGACAGAGGCCCTGGTGAGCCCCCTTCAGGAGAGTCTGTGTCCCTACACTAGGACAGAGGCCTGTGTGGGAAATGCAGACAGGGACGACTGTGGTGTGAGAGGTGACTCAGAAGGAGTGGACGGACACACGGACTCACACTGACAACTCACCCGCGCATTCCACAGTCTTCACACACGCACGAGGTTCATGGGACAAAACAATTATGGGTGAAGTTTCCCTGCTTCACCAGGGACCCAGACATCAAGGGAACTGGACACCTTAGGGTCTCACATCCTGTTTCCAGGGCGCCTGTGCCCTCTCCTGCTACACATAAGGCTGGAACACTGTCCCAGGAGCCCTGACATCACTGCCTTCCCAGAATGAGGCTGAGGTCACTGAGCAAGGAGAGCACCTCCCTCTGTGAGCCACAGGATGGGGAGTCAGAAAGGACAGGGACGTGGGGTCCCCTCCACACCTGCCCTCCCACTTCAGTCTGACTTTGGTGGCAGACGCTGCTGCTTAATTCTCTAACATCCTGGGTGCCCCGAATAAGAATAGCCCCATAGGCTCACATGCTTGAGTACTTAGCTACCAGGAGTGGGGCTCTTTGAAAGGATTAGGAATGTGGTCTTGTTGCAGGAAATGTGTCCCCAGGGGTGGCCTTTGAGGTTTCAAAAGCCCAAGTCAGTCCCTATCTCACTGAGTCTGCTGCTACCAAATCAGGATATAGCCCTTAACTGCTGCTCCAGCACCATGCCTGCCTGTGAGCCTGCCTACTCCCACCACAATGATAATGGACCAAGCCTCCAGAACTGGAAGCAAGCCCCATTTAAATGCTCTATTTTATAATTGCCTTGGCAATGGTGTCTCTTCAGAGCTGTAGATCAGTGACTAAGACACAGTCTATCTTTGCTTCTTCTGTCCTCCATATTCTATCCATCCAGCAGTCATTTCACCTAGAAGCAGAATGGATCCTAATGCTCATTAAGACCACACCCAAGGCACCATTCCTGTCCCTCCCCTAATGTCACTTTCCAGCTCTGCTCTGGCTCCTCAGGGCAGTGCAGTCCCATAGGGTCAGCCCTGAATGATGTCCCCAACTGTGCAGGCCATCGGTGCCTCTTGGTGCAGGATAAGAAGCCTTATAAACTCAGGGCAAGAAGGAAATTGTAGATGTCCAAAGAATAAAAGAATGTCCCTCCTGAGTCCTCTTAATTATCTATCTATCTATCTATCTATCTATCTATCTATCTATCTATCTATCTATCCATATACCCATCAATTTTCTACTTACCTACCTACCTCTCCTCAGTCCCTGTAAAATCAGATTTGACTGTTCTGAGGAAAGAAAATGTCCCCACTTCTCTTCCCTCTTCCTACTTTTCCTGGCTTTATCAGTCTCCTGTGATCATATCAGCAGCATCACCCTCTAGACAAGGAACAGTCCTCAGCTTTGAGGGACAACGATGGAGTTGGGACTTACTCTATCCCCTCCTCTGCAGTCCAACTACCCTAACACTGGGGCCTGCTGGTGGCCACATCAGAGGAGCAGCAGGAAACACTTCAGTTTCAGGAGATCGGGGCACCAGGAAGCAGGGCACTGATGGGTGACTCTCCCACAGACCAGGTCCTGAGAACTTCAGCTCCAGAATGTCTCTTGCTACTGCTGTGGCCTTTACATGTTTGCCACTGCCATTTTCTCTGGTATCTGGCATGGTGTGAAGAGGTGTGGAGAGATCCCCACTGCCTTTAATGTAATGTGATTATCTCATCTCAGATTATATCCTGTTCTACTGGGCATTTTTACCTATGAATTATTATGAAGATTATTTCCTCTTAAACTGTACTGTCTAATTAAAGTAATGATTTTATACAATAATAGTGTCAGTCTAAATAGAATTTTAAGGATTAAGGCTTTCTAACAAATGTAGAAAGGGATTATGGTAGGGGTTAGTTATTGAGAAAAGTTAGTTTAATATAGGTAAAGGTAGATACGGTGTTGTCCCCATACCTGATAAAGCAGGGGCAGCAGAGGGTAGAAAATAGGACCAAGGAAGTGTCACACAGCTAGGACTCATGAGTTTCTCTTGAGAGGCTGTATACACTGTGGTTTAGGTGATGTGGGAGTGTCATATATCAATCTGCTGATTACATTGGTTAAGCAATAAAGAAACTGCTTGGCCCTCATAGGTTAAAACATAGGTGGGTGGAGTAAACAGAATACTGGGAGGAAGAGGAAGTGAGCTCAGACTTGACAGCTCTGCTCTGGAGCAGAGACGCCATGCCCCCTTCTCTCTGAGGCACACGCGATGAAGCTCCGACCCAGAATGGACGTAGGCTAGAATCTTCCCGGCAAGACCGGAGCTACACAGTTTATTAGAGATGGGTTGATCGGGATATCAGAATTAGCCTAGAAGAGGCTAGATAGAAATGGGCCAAGCAGTGTTTAAATGAATACAGTTTGTGTGTTATTATTTCAGGCATAAGCTAGCAGGCAGCCGGTGTGCTGGGGACGCAGCCCCGCCGCTCCTATTACAACATTTAGGTTAATGATTAAGGAAAACAATCGAATCCCAGGAGTTCACTCAAGTTCTTTTTGATAATGGGAAATGTGTACATGGGTTTAGTGTGCATTATAGCTAAAACAAAACTTGAAACAATTGCCTTCTTGTAACTAGAATACAAAGAAATGGATGGTTAGCTGAGATAATTGGACAAAGCACTAAAATAGGAAGAAGCCCAAGCTAAGACTGACTTCCACAATTAAAGAGAAATCTCTGGGTCATTATGGAGGAGCTGGCAGGACACAGAAAATCCAACTACATTTGTCCTTCACCGCACAGATCCAGACCAGAAGTTGATCTTCCCACCTCAAATTAAGCAAAAGTCCAGCACAGCTGTGCCCTCCATTTTGGGGTTTTAGTCAATTTCACTTATAATATAGTCAAGTTGACAACCGAGAATAGACATCACAGTCTGTTTCAGAGTTCTAGAAACTTCCCTGGTTCCAGGCTTTGCAGCTCCTATGACCCTCATGGCTCTGCACTCTCCCTACCCTCTTGCAGGGAGCTGTCTTCCCACGGGAGGAAAAGGATGGGAAGTTCCATCTGGATGTAAGTTTCATGAGAACAGGACAGCCTGAGACCTGAGACCCTCGCAGTGGTGTAGCAGGGAGGTCATGGGGCAGCTCAGCCAGCCATGGCTCCTCCTTCTCATCCTTAAATTCTGTGGGCTCAGAATCCTGTTTTGTTCTTCAAGTTAAACTATTGCCCTAGACTCTGATGCTTCCCTGTCAATATTAAAAAGACGAGAGCCCGAGGGCCTCATGTGGGAGGGAAGATGGGAAAGGAGACATCACCAGCTGCAGGAACTTGCTGGAAGTGGGTTGTCACGGTCTGTTACAAGTTACCATTCAAGTGATTGACGGAAATTTGTTCTGTTCAGCAGCAATCAAAACCTGACACAGGGGTAAAGTGCAGAGATGAACACACAAGAATCACTCCAGCAAAGATCATAAGTAATAGTGGAGAGGGCGCTGGAAATGGCCTGCCCCTGCAATCAGATGACTACCTTAATTGTCATTCTAGAACCTTCATCCAGTAACTGATGGAAGGAGATTCAGAGATCCACAGTGAAGCAATCGACTGAATCCCAAAGTCCAGTCAAAGAGAGGGAGGAGCGATAACATGAGCAAAGGGGTCAAGACCATGATGGGGAAACCCACTGAAACAGTTCATCTGAGCTAATGGGAGCTCACTGACTCCAGACTGACAATGGGGGAACCAGCATAGCACCAAACTATGCCCTCTGAATGTGGGGGACAGTTGTATGACTGGGACAGTCTGTGGGGCCACTGGCAGTGAGGCCAAAATTTATCCTTAGTGCTTGAACTGGCTTTTTCTAGCCCATTCTCTTTGGAAGGATATCTTGCTCAACCTAGCCATAGTGGGGAGGGCCTTGGTCATGCCTCAAAGTGACCTGCTAGACTTTGCTGATTCCCCATGGAATTACCCTTCCTGAAGAGTGGATTGGGGATGGTTTAAGGGGGAATAGGCCAAGTGAGCAGGAGAAGGAAAGGGAGTCGAAACTGGGATTGGTATGAAAATTTTCAAGGAAAAAAGAAAGAAAGGAAGGAAGGAAGGAAGGAAGGAAGGAAGGAAGGAAGGAAGAAAAGCAGAGGAGGCGCTGGCCTGCAAGCACCACACAGACTCCCACAGAGACCAGGCTCCTGTGTTCACCTGCAGTGGGCAGCTCACACTGCCAAGCCTGATGCTCAGGATCTCACCTGTAAATAGAAACTTTGCCTCCTCACTCAGGATCGTGTCTTCACAGCCTGTGCTTACACTCAGACTCCTAGTGTTTCTTCCCAGATGATCATCTGTGGCTCCAGGTGCTTGTGTTTACACGGATCTTCATTCCATAGTCCTGAGATTGTCCCTGTGGACCTGGGTCATTGTCTCAGCACAGTAGACCCCTTCTCCATGGGAAGAGACCCCTGTGGAGACCAAATACAGCAGGGCACTGACCCTGTCTACACTCCACATTTCCCTGTGTGCACACACTTTCATGGTGCATTTGCTTTAGTGAATAAACCACAGTCAGAGAGGAACTGTACCTATAAAGCAGAATAACAATGATAGTGTGGTAGAAGTTACACAACCTGTGACCCCCCCACCCTCCAATCTTCACTCTCACTTTATGAGCTGATGAAATCAGGGAGATGAATGTCGTGGATTTGAGGGACCCTGGACCTGACAACTGAGTTGGTTCCTGAGTTCCTAAGTCCCATGCAGTGTGGACATTGGACAGAGGGTGACTCTCATGGCAGAGGTGCATACTGGGGATTTGGGGTTTTATCCTGTTCAGTACTGTAAAGAAAATTTAGATTTATAATTTTTTGTTTCTGTGGATTTGTAATGG
>NW_004949185.1:286499-288691 GCF_000317375.1 Microtus ochrogaster
GCCCGCGCTCCTGCCCGGGGTCCCGGGAGCAGGGTCGGGGTCTCACCGCCCGCCGCCCCCAGGCTCGCACTCCATGCGATATTTCTACACCATCGTGTCCCAGCCCGGCTACGGGGAGCCCCGGTTCATCTCTGTCGGCTACGTGGACGACACGCAGTTCGTGCTCTACGATAGCGCTTCGGAGACACCGAGATACGAGCCGCGGGCGCCGTGGGTGGAGCAGGAAGGGCCTGGGTATTGGGAGAGGAACACACGGAACGCCAAGAACATTGAGCAGATTTTCAGAAGGAACCTGAGGACCGCGCTCGGCTACTACAACCAGAGCGAGGGCGGTGAGTGACTATGGTTGGAGGTCACGACCCCTCCACGTCCCTAAGTATGGGCCGGGCTGGCGTAGCCCAGGTTCCCAGGACTGAGGTTTGGGAGGGGAGCAGGGACCTGACCGGGTTTCCCTTTCAGTTTAGAGTCCGCGGGTGGGCGGGGAAGTATGGTGGGGCTGACCGCAGGGTCCCCGCAGGCTCTCACACCATCCAGATGATGTATGGCTGTGAGGTGGGGTCGGACGGGCGCTTCCTCCGCGGGTACAGTCAGCAAGCCTACGATGGCTGCGATTACCTGACCCTGAACGAGGACCTGAAGACGTGGACAGCAGCGGACACGGCGGCGCAGATCACCCTGCGCAAGTGGGAGCAGGCTGGTGCTGCAGAGAGACTGAAGGCTGAACTGGAGGGCACCTGTGTGCATTCTCTGCGCAGATACCTCGAGAACGGGAAGGACACACTGCTGCGCACAGGTGCAGGGGCCGCGGGCAACTCCTCCCTCTGCCCTCGGGCTGGGCTCAGTCCTGAGGAAGAAGAAACCCTCACTGGGGTCATGCCCCTGTCTCTGAGAGCAAACAGGGTCCCTGGGTCTCCTGATCCAGCATCCAGGGACTGCACTGACCTCCCAGGGCTCAGCCTTCTCCCTGGACAGTTCCACATCCGTCTCAGGAGGGAGGAGAGAGGATCCCGACATCACCAACAGTGGCTCCTTCAGTCTGCAGCCCCTGTCAGCCATGGCCTCTCCCAGGCCGGGTTCTCTGCCCACACCCAGTGTGTGTGGACACCGAGTCCTGTCATCTGAGTGTGTCAGCCTTACACACCAGGACCAGAGTCTCCTTTACCTGATGGGAGACATGGACGCCCCTACCCTAGGCTGCTTCCCCAGTTTCTAGAACTTTCCAAAGAATACATTCTCCCAGATTCCTGTGTGTGAGGTTTGCATCCATCCTACACCCCAGTTCTATCTCTTCCTAGAATGGTCACGTGTGGAGCCCTGGGCAAATGTGGAGGTTTTTTTCTCTTCTTTTTTTCTTTCTTTCATATTTTTGTTTGTTTTGTTTTATTTTTGAAGTCGTCATTTTCCTTTAACTGAGTTTTTCTTCCTCACTGGGACGGTTTTCCTTCTCTCCCTCCCCTGTGTAATCATGTGTGTCAGTCTCCACAGGTGCCCTGGGGACTCTGGATAATTAGACAAGTTAAGTCAGTGGGGTTTTTTGTTGTTGTTGTTGGGTTTTGTTTTGTTTTGTTTTGTTGAGACAAGGTGTTTCTCCATAGCTGTGGAATAATTCACTGTTCCCTTTAAACTAGAAAGATTCCTGGGAGCTTAGACTATTTTCTGCCAGAATTAACCACACATAGACCCCTCTACCTCTGCAACAGCAAGTTACAGTGTTGCCCTAGTGACTTAGGAATTGAACTTCCTCAGAGACAGGGTCTTCTGCAACTCAGGGACCTGAGTGACAGGGAAGATCCACACACCCTGTGAGCACAGTTGTGTCCCAGTGAGTGCTGCACTGAGCTCCACAGCACACTTCAGGGATCCTGGGTGACAATACCTGATATCTTGTCGCCCCCAGAGGCGTGGTTTGGGGAGTCAGTTTCTTTGGCTGCATGTCATTAGTCCACCATATTTCTGCTACTCACTTGGTGATGGTTCATAACTTGGAGGAACAGATACACTAGGCAGCAATGTGGCCTCAGTGGTTGTGCCTCAGTGGGGCTGCAGGAGTTGGAGGCATCTTTCATGTAGCCATGCTCCTAATTTCTTTTTTTTTAATTAATTAATTAATTTATTTATTTATTATGTATACAATGTTCTGTCTGTGTGTATGCCTGCAGGCCAGAAGAGGGCACCAGACCTCATTACAGATG
>NW_004949185.1:288791-301167 GCF_000317375.1 Microtus ochrogaster
CATGTGGTTGCTGGGAATTGAACTCAGGACCTTTGGAAGAGCAGGCAATGCTCTTAACCTCTGAACCATCTCTCCAGCCCCTAATTTTCTATTTTGATATGGATTTAATCACATAAATAAATCATTTATTATTCCTTCACTCTTTTACCACCTAACTTACACTACATAACATCACATAAGGAGACCACGTTGACCTGCTGGCTCACGGGGATTCCCCATCCTAGTTTCTGGGTCCTCGCAGGGAAATGTGCAGTTCTGTGTTGAGTGTAACCAGCTCTACCTGCAGGTCACTGTGTGATGACAGAAGTGTTCAAACAGGCACATAGTTCAGTGTCATCACTGATTAAACTTTGTCTTTACAGGTTTCAGTTTATCTTATTAATTATAGGATTTTTTTAAATCTTCCACACAGATGCCCCAAAGGCACATGTGACCCATCATCCTGGACCTAAAGGTGATGTCACCCTGAGATGCTGGGCCCTGGGCTTCTACCCTTCCTTCATCACCCTGACCTGGCAGAGGGAGGAGGAGGAACAGACTCAGGACATGGAGCTGGTGGAGACCAGACCTTCTGGGGATGGAACCTTCCAGAAGTGGGCATCTCTGGTGGTTCCTTCTGGGGAGGAGCACAAATACACATGCCATGTGCACCATGAGGGGCTGCCTGAGCCCCTGACCCTGAGATGGGGTAAGGAGGGAGTGGGTGTGCAGCTGGAGCCTTCTGTAGACCATGAGCAGGGTCAGGGGTGAGAGCTGGGGTCATGACCCTCACCTTCCCTTCCTGTCCTTCCCTTCCCAGAGCCTCCTCAGTCCATGGTCCCCATCATGGCAGTCATTGCTGGTCTGGTTCTCCTTGGAGCTGTGATCATTGGAGCTGTGGTGGCTGTGGTGAGGAAGAGGAGGAGAAACCCAGGTAGGAAAGGGCAGGGTCTGAGTTCTCTCTCAGCCCCTTTTAGAAGTGTGCTCTGCCTCATTAATGGGAAACACATCCGCACCCCTCATTGCTGTTGTCTCTAACCTGGGTCTGCAGTCAGTTCTGGAAACTTCCTAGGGTCGGAGTCTTCCCTGGTCTCTCACAGCTTTTCTTCTTACAGGTAGCAATGGAGGGAACTATGCTCTGGCTCCAGGTAAGTGTGGGGGAGCAGGATTATCCCTGAGGCCCCTGGGGTGCAGCTGGAGATAGTGGGAGTTCTGGCAATCCATATCTCCTCCAGTGCAATATTCTGGGGGCCTTGGTTGTACCTTGTTATGAATGTATCTATTTTTACCCTAAGCATGGATAGTGCTTATATAGTATCTGATATGTGTCTCCTGGATTGTAAAGTGACATTTTTGGACCTGTCTTGGAGAGGGGCAAAGTGGACATGATTGGGTTTTAGGGACCCTCAAATCACCTTTGAGTGAGCGGTGGATTGTTGAGGTGTTGTCTTCACAGTGGTTATTCATGTCTCTTGTTCTGTAGCGTGAAGACGGCTGCCTGTCCTGACAGAGTGACAGAAGATGTATTCAGGCCCCTCCTGTGACATCCAGAGCCCCCCAGCTCTCTTTAGGGAACAGTGTCTAATGTTTCCTGGAATCTACGGCCTCAATGAGAAGAACTGAGGAGCACACCTCACCCCTGCACACCAGTGATGGTGGCCCTGCTGAGGAGCAGTCAGTGGCAATTGAAGTTAAGGATGTCTGCCCACCAGGAGCAAACTCCCTGATGCTGATTCTCTGGATAAGCAAAGGCCCAGGACCACAGACTCCAGAATGTCTTTCGGTTCTGCTGTGCCTTTGCAGGTTTGTGGCTGCCATCTTTCTCTGGTATGTGGCATGGTGTGAATTGGTGTGGGGAGATCCGCACTGTAGTGTGGTGTGTTTCTCTCATGGGAACATCCTGCTCTACCAGGCAGGGTTACCTGTGGACTATCATGAAGATGATTTCTTCCTAAGCTGTGCTGTCTGACTGATAATAATGTTTGATGATAAAATATAAACAAGGAAATGTCTCACAGCTGGAAGACACGAGTTTCCATTGGTCAGCCATATAGACTGTGGCAGAGGTTAATGATTAAGTAGCCCAGCAAGTTTAGAATATATCTTTTTTTTGTTAAATATTTATTATGTATATAATATTCTGTGTACATATATGCCTGCAGGCGGAAGAGGGCACCAAACCTCATTACAGATGGTTGTGAGCCACCATGTGGTTGCTGGGAATTGAACTCAGGACCTTTGGAAGAGCAGGCAATGCTCTTAACCGCTGAGCCATCTCTCCAGCCCTAGAATATATCTTTAATCTCCATGTTGGGAGATGTGTTCACAGGTGTCAGAGTGCATCATCACTGAAACAAAGCCCTATTATAGCTGCAGGTTAGATCAGGTGTTTTGATAATAGCTTTGAGGTGAAAACATTGTAATTTGTATATTGCATGAAATATTTTGCTTGGGTATATGAGCTGTAAGGAAAAGAATAGAGAGAGGATTGAAAGGAGTTAAGATGTGTTAGAAGGAAAAATCAAGAAGAGAGAATTTAGTCAGGTGTGGTGGCACACACATTTAATCCCAGCACTGAGGAGGTAGAGGCAGGTGGATCTCTGTGAGTTTGAGGCCAGCCTGGTCTACAGAGCTAGTTCCAGGACAACTAGGACTGTTACACATGGAAACCCTGTCTCAAAAAAAAATTTTAAAAAAAGGGAGAGAGTTAGAAGGAAAACCTCCAGAATGAGACAGAATTAGGTAGAGAACATCAGGAGAGGTAGAAAGAGAAGGAAAACATATGGAGAGACAGAAGGGACATTCCTGGATAGTGATTTTAAAAAGAGAATACGGAACACAACATGAAGACTACAGAATAATAAAGAAGGCAATCATCAGGAGAGAGTGTGAGTGTTTTTTTCCCAACACTCTCAGATATAAGTCTTATTACTTACCCACCCCATAGCTTCTCTTTAAGTCCTGCACTTGTGGACCCCCAGGCAGCAAAACACCAGAACCCTGTTGCTACCCTGCCCTGTTCCCTACCACAGCCAACCTTCCTGTTCCTGCAGACAGGAGGGGACATCTCCATCCTGTCTCCTCCATGCTGCCCTGAGCTGCAGCCCCTGACTTCCCCACTGAAAATAAGTATCTCAATGTGATTGTTCATGTCCTTGATCTGACAGGCAGTTTGGTGGATAAATTAATTAAACTGAGACACTTACCTCCCAGAATCTATGTTCACTGTGCTGTGTGTATCTGGTGAGACAGGATGGGGCTCTGGGAGCTGAGAGAGAACAGGGCTGTGCCCAGGTGAAGCTCAGTCCATTGTTGGCTGTGACACGCTCCCTCCTCAGCTCTGTCACCTCCTGTCTCTGTTCTCTTTATCACTGGAGCTACAAGCTGAGATCTGTGATCACAGGGGCACTGGGGTGACTGGAACCTTATCCTATCTCCAGGATTATGAGCCCCTAGGGCAACTTTGACAATTCAGCCTGGGCTCTTACCTGGCCATGGCTCTTCACCCCGTCTTCCCCTGTTTATTTGTTGTCTTTTTAGTTTCTATGGAGGGCTAGGCCTGTTCTTGTTCCTGTGAGTGTTGTCTGTCTCGTTCTCCTTTGGGCTCCTGAGTGATGGCAGCAGGAGCTGTTTTTCCTGTCCTTGTCACCACAGACCCAACTATGCTCAGCACTCAGGCCACTGCAGGCTGAGATGAACTTCAGTCTCCTGAGCTCCTACCTCCTTCTAGGCCCCTCCCTATCTTCTTCTTTTCCATCTTTCAGAATCTACCTGGGTTGTAGGATCTTCAGAGAGGAGTGATCCACAGGGTCTCATCTCAGATCTGTCCTGTTGGATCCCTGTTCTGTCGAAGGTTGCTTATGTTTATTGAAAAAAAAACAAAAAAACAAAAAAACAAAAAAAAAAAAAAAAAAAAAACAAACGAGGAGCAGGCCCGCGGCCCTGCTCGTCCAGCTTGTATCCTCGGGCTCAGATGGCCCTTTCACGCCCTGCCAGCCACCCCCAGCTGGAGTGCATCTGAGGGACCCTCTGAGGGCAGAGGGCGACCAGGCAGGAGACGGTACTGGGCACCTTGGCGAGACCGCGCCGCCACCTGCAGCCAGCGTTTGGCTGCCCCCCCCCCCGCCGCCCCCGTCGCCCTCTGGTCGCTGCGCCCCAGAGATCAGCACTGCCTCAGCCTCTGGATGTGTCCCTACCGGTGCCCTCAGCTGTCTGCGCCTTCTCAGCATCGCACCCGGCACATGGAACCGCTTGGGTAGCCAAAGCCTTGGCCTTGCTCGCTGCCGCAGTCCCCATGCGGGGATGCCCGAGCCGCTTGCGGGGCGCCGCTCCCAGTGAGGCGTCCCCCAAGGTGAGGCCCCTGAGGCACTGCCCGAGTGCCCCGCTGCCCACCACCCCTTGGTGCTGCTGCTGTCCTGCCGCCGCTTCCCAGCCTGCTGTTGCTCCTCCATCTCCTGTGTATTTCATGGTGAGGGAAAAAGGGGCGAGGACATGGCGACTTCTGACAACGATAATAGTTATGCAGGAGCTCGAGCTCCGGTGATGACCAGAGATGACTCAAGTGGTGGATGGCTACCACTCAGAGGGAGCGAGCGGACTGAGCTGTGCCACTGTCTTCAGAGTCCCTCGTCAGGAAGAAAAAGGCTGTGCAGACTTCTTTATCCATGGGAAGAAACTCAGGGACAACTTGCCGGTTTGGGGATCTATGCTTAAAAAAGACCTGCTTTATAATAAGGTCACTCCCACTTCTCACCACTGGGAGATGGACGACAAGAATTCCGCCTTACCTTTCAGAGTCCTGCAGATGCTGGGGCTTTCGGTGGAGGCATTCGAAGAGGTATAGAGGATATTTCTCAAGGGTGCCCAGCACCAAAAAAAATGAGGCTGGAGGAGGAGAAGACGATTTATAAACCACTGAAGAGGACACTTCCCGTTCCCTAGTGAAAGATCACCTTTTCCAGCAAGAGACAGTTGTTACCAGTGAGCCTTACAGAAGCTCAGACATAAGACCTCTACCCTTTGAAGATCTGAATGCCAGAAGAGTCTACTTGCAAAGCCAAGGCAGCCAGATACCATTCAGTCAGCAAGGCCTAGACATTCAGAGCCGAAGTATGGAATGTGTACAGCGGCAATTATCTAAGGAGTGTGGGAGCCTAAACTCCCAAAACAGGGCTCCTTTAAAGTCAATCAGCTTTCAAGATGAGGATGAGATTGTCAGAATAAATCCTTGAGATATCTTAATATGTCGGTATGCAGACGACAGACATCCGGACACGTGGGGAAATAACTCAGAGAGAGATGATACTGACTCCAATATTCCATTTTCCAAACAAGACAGTAAAAATCAGACTATCTCTACCACTGTGGAAATGAAACTAAGTTAAGTTCCCTGAAACTCTGTGGCATTTAAGACACAGCCCCCTTCGTTAAAATTTAAGTTAAAACGAAGAAAAGAGGATGGGGAACATTCTCGCTGCGTGTACTACCAGGAAAGGTTTAATCATGAAGAAAACGGTAGGGAAACGCCAGGATGCTCCAGATCCTGTCAGAAGATGTATGTATCGAGTTAGTCCCATGCTCTGTGCAGAGAGATCCTGTTAGAAGGTGCATGTATCGAGTTAGTCCCATGCTCTGTGCAGAGAGCAGGCTGTATCATCGTATGTCAAACTCAGAGGGAGACTCTTCTGACCCTTGTTCATGTGACACTAGTGATGACAAGTTCTGCCTAAGATGGTTAGCCCTGGTAGCACTGTCCTTTATTTTGCCATGGATGTGCTGCTACGATCCTTTGAGAATGCGCCATCGCTGGGTGAGGCCTGTGGGTGCTGTGGTGGAAAACAGAACGCTGCTGGGTGAAGCAGCCCAGGGCCAGCAGGAGCTGAAAACCTTCATCTCCAGGAATTACCTGACTTGGATTTGTGGAAGCTGTTGGCAAGCAGTATGGAATCTTGCATGGTTCGTTGGGGCCATGAGTGGAGGAAGCAGAACTCATCAGTTCTTGTTACCTACAGATGCTAGCCCTGCCTGACGTTGCCCTGAGTGTGTGGCATGTTCTGGGACACATCATAGATCATTGGCAGCAAAATGTCATTTCTGGTATTGACTACAAAAGGTCAACATAGAATATGATCCAACTAAAAGGGATTAATTTTATATTTATTACACTTTTCTGTGCGTCTCGAGTGTATTATATCCTGCATCCTCCAAAACCTCTATGGCTAATTCCAGACAGCTAGCTGATGACTTTGCCCCTGACTCAAGGGTAACTTCACCAAGAGTCTTAGAGTTTCTCAGTGCAATCACATATCCCTCGACATTTCCCCCTTTGTCTAAATAAAAAGAAAAAGTTTTAACTATAACATAGTAAAACTGTACAATAAGAACAATTATCAGGGCTGGAGAGAAAGATTGATGGCTGCAAACATGGAGGAGAGCCAGGCCTGACGACATCTCAGCCGCTGGAGACCCCACGGAGGAGCTGGAGTGAGGCTCCTGAGTCTGTGCTCCTGACTTAAGCCATCATGCTGCAGTCTGAGAAGGGAAAGGAGATTTGGTGATGGTTTGGTGATTCCTGGCTTCTGGGTGGACCCACTGCACAAACCTCCAGACCTGAGTGAGTCCTGTTTACTTCAGAGCCGGTCCAGGATCACTGACTGAATGTTTGACATCCATACTGTATCTTGAGACACAGAACTCATTTTTGTCAGTATGGCGTTCAGTCTCCCGTTGAAATAAAGGAGCTGAGACCTGGGACCTCAGTTTCCTCCCTGGGGAGAAGAGACTCATGACAAGGAGTGACTGAGCCCTCGTCAGAGATGGGGAGGAACAGCCTAAGTTTCTGCTGTTCAGAGACCAGGGCAGAGCAGACACCACTGAAACTACAGCAGCGGAGCAGATGGACTACAGGAGGGGAAGACTCTTAGATCACCCGTCACAGGGACTTTTCTTGTCTTTTGTTTAAAATGGATTTAAGAGAATTGTGATTTGATTATGTGTATATTGTTAACATCCATACTAAAAATATGGCATTGACCTGTTAATGTTTGAACTGCCTTACTTCATTATAAAGATGTCACTAATCAGAAAAAGGTTAGAGCTTGTCTAAAAAACATTTGGCATTGCCCATGAGTCCTTAGAATTGATAGGTTTAAAAAGACAAATTTCAATTTTGATTGCAACTAAAAACTGTTAAAGCTATCCTAGACCAATTTAAAAATGCCATCTGATGTCTGGTTATTCTCCACTACTTTATTAGAAAATATTGCAGCCGTAGAAATATGGATGTGATCCTCTCTGGCCAAAGGTCAGAGAATTCAAGCCTATTCCTGCTCCTTCATTTTAAAATAGGAGTTTTGACATAGGGAGTGGCTGCCCACAGGATACTTGGTCTAGAGTGAATTCACTGCATATCCTGCCCCAAACATCAAATGCTTTACTCAGGAAATAATGGCTCAATGTCTCAAGTATTGAAACAAGAAACTGTTCGTGTTGTCCTTTGTGTCATATTAAAGCAGACTTTTGTCTTCTCCACCCCCTTTTCTATTGGGTTATAAAGTGTGTGGAAAGTAAACACAGGCAGATTCAGGATCCAGTACACACTGGGTTGTCCTCCCAGTTCTCTCCTGTGTCTGTGTTTCCTTCACATCTCTGTGCCTCCTACCTGACATTTCTAACCCACACACCCCCACCCTGCAACATACAAAGCCGTCGTGGCTGCACCGTGACAGAAGTCACCCCAAAGTCTGGCTGACAACATTCCAGACAACACTAGCTGGCTCTACTAAAGGTGGACAGGAAGACACGGTTCCGCAGAGACACCCAAGGCAACGCTACTACTTATCAGACCAGTAAACACCTTTTCTAAGTCAGGGTGGGGGTTCTCCTGTGTGCCAAATCCAGAAATGAAGGAACCTTCAAAAGGAAAAGTCCAAACACACTAGTCTCCAAGGAAACCATCGAGATAGACAGCTCGAGGACCCTGCCACCAAGCTTGACGATCCGGGTTCCATCCATGGAAACCACAAGGTGACAGAGAGAACTGAGGACCAGAAGTCGTCCTCTGACCTCACAACGGCATCGGGACATGGACGCCCCTCACGTAATTAGTAAATCAGTGCAACACAATCAAAAAGAAAGCATGAGTTTATGTTGAAGAACACAGAAACACAAATCCATATGTTGTGTCTAGTTTGCCTCAGACCTTCCGGTGGGGGAATTTTCCTGTGTCCAAAACCCAAACTGAGATGTGAAACTGTCCAAAGGATTGGAAGTCAAGTCAAAGATAATCATGGAAAATGTTAAATTATTATTTTTATTATTATTTTAGTTTTTCAACACAGGGTTTCTCTGTGTAGCTTTGGAGCCTGTCTGGAACTCACTCTGTAGACCAGGCTGGCCTCAAACTCACAGAGATCCACCTGTCTCTGCCTCCTGAGTGATGGGATTAAAGGCACGTGCTACCAACACCCAGCAAATTATTTTATGCATTAATAGTATCACTGCACATGTATGGTGTGAGAATAAGGGCATGCCCAGCCATGGTGTGTGTGCATCAGAAGAGAACTTTGAGGAGCCAGTTCTCTCTGTCCACTATGGGTCTGGGACTGAACTCAGGTGGTTGGACTTGGTGGCAAGCTCCTCTACCTACTGAGCCATCTCAGCTGTCCAGCCTGTGTGCCCCCACCCTAATTTTGGAGGTGTTGAAGAATCAAACCCAGGGTCTGGGGTGCACAAGGTTGGAGCTCTATTCACCAAGCCACATTCCCGTTGAATGGGGGAGGGGGAAATCTCAAACAACAGGGATTGTAGTTATTTCAAAGACTTGTACTAAAACCTTGGGATGAAGACAAAATCAAAGCCTACAAATTAAACAATAGGTGTGGACCTTGGCAACACACCCAGTTGAGCAGGGGACCTTCCAGGAGGACCAGGCCATCTGGAAAGTTCCCTGCGTGGTTTCTGTTAACAGAGCTGCATTGGTGCTGGAGGACAGCAGACCTTCCTGTAGAGTGCAGTGGGCACAGACGGGGAAGCTCCTTCTCTTTGATCAGAGAGTCCATGGCTTGGATGCTGTGACCTGAGGACCCTGAGCTTCTCCAGTTAAAACCCTCCCTGCAGGGGGTTTGGTGGCTCAGGCCCTGGGTTGCAGAGAAAAGATTCACAGAAAACTCAGCGTAAAAATGAAGATGATGTCACTTTCAAGGACAGTCCTGGAGCTGGAGAGATTGCTCAGGGTAAAGAGTGCTCACTGCTCTCCCAGAGGACCTTGGTTAGGACCAGCTCACACACCTGCAACTGCTGTCTCTCGGGACTGAGAGGTTGGTATAGGGTGCCCTCTTCTGGTCGCCCCGGGCACTGCATTGACATGGTGCAGGGACATACATGCAGGCACATACATGCAGGCAAAACACCATACACATACAATAAAAAAGGCCGGGATGATTGGGATAAAGGAAGGTTGGATAGGGGAGCAGGGAAGCACATATCTTAGTTAAGGGAGCCATCTTAGGGTTGGCAAGAGACTTGGACCTAGAGGGGCTCCCAGGTGCCCAGGGCGATGTCCCCAGTTAGTTCCTGGGGCAGCTGAGGATAGGGAACCTGAAATGACCCTATCCTATAGCCATACTGATGAATATCTTGCATATCACCATAGAACCTTCATCTGGCGATGGATGGAGATAGAGACAGAGACCCACACTGGAGCACTGGACTGAGCTCCCAATGTCCCAATGAGGAGCAGAAGGAGGGAGAACATGAGCAAGGAAGTCAGGACCACAGGGGGTGCACCCACCCACGGAGACAGTGGGGCTGATCTATTGGGAGCTCACCAAGGCCAGCTGGACTGTGACTGAAAAAGCATGGGATAAAACCGGACTCTCTGAATATGGCGGACAATGAGGGTTGCTGAGAAGCCAAGGACAATGGCACTGGGTCTTGATCCTACTTCATGTTCTGGCTTTGTGGGAGCCTAGCCAGTTTGGATGTTCACCTTCCTAGACCAGGATGGAGGGGAAGGACCTTGGACTTTCCACAGGGCAGGGAACCCTGACTGCTCTTCAGACTGGAGAGGGAGGGGGAGAGGAGTGGGGGGAGGGGGAGAGAAGTGGGAAGAGGGGGAGGGAAATGGGAGGCTGGGAGGAGGCGGAATTTTTTCTTTCTTCAATAAAAAAAAATAAAAAAATAAAGAAAAAAAAAGGCCGGGTGGTGGTGGCACACGCCTTTAATCCCAGCACTCGGGAGGCAGAGGCAGGTGGATCTGTGAGTTCGAGGCCAGCCTGGTCTACAAGAGCTAGTTCCAGGACAGGCTCCAAAGCTACAGAGAAACCCTGTCTCGGAAAAACATATAATATATATGTATATTATATATATATTATATACATATATATTAAAATAAAGAAAAACAAATGACGGGAAATACGATTTCTCCAAAGAAAGAGCTCCCTGAACAGTATGAGGGTTGTTACCCCTCCTAAGTGACTACGGTCGCCTGTCCTAGATGCACACACTGTGTGGCCAAGGCTTTTCTGAACTGCCTTCTTAGGCTGACACCCTCCCCACCCTGGGGACTGTGCTCATTGGGATTTTAATTTTGCAGATTTGAACATTTGGTATTTTAACTTAGGGGGAGGACTGTGAGTTTGGGGATTTTAAACTGTGGAGAGCTTGGTCTTCATAGAGTCTCTGGTGTTGGTCTGAGACTCTGAGAATTAGGAGTGCAGTGTCCCACATGGTGCTCAGCCAGCAGGGGGCGCTGCCTGCAGACACTTTACTGTAAACACAGGAGAGGACACAGGCAGACTCAGCACCTGACAGTGGTGGAAATGGATGCTTGGTTCCCAGGAGGGAGAGGATGGATGGGAGGTCCTCACTGAGAACAGCCCTCCAGGGCGGTAGGTGGTTCTCTTCCTTCACATCCCATCCCAGTGTTTCCTCAGCCTTTCCTGGGTCACCGGAATAGTCAGGGTTCTCTAGAGTAGCAGAACTTAGAGACTGAACCTATGTTTCTATGTGTCTATCTATCTGTCTGCCTGCCTATAGAAAGGGGATTTATAAGTCATTACATGCTGTGGCCCAGCTAATCAACAAGGGTTGGTGATAAACACAAAGTCCAAACATCCAGCACTTGCTCAGTCTTTGAAGCCAGATTTCTCAGCTGGTCTTCCGTATGTGCTGGATTCCCAGAGCAGGCTCTAATGCCTTGAAGGAATGGACTTGCTAGCGGGGCAAAAGCACGCAGGCAAAAAGCATAAAGAAATTCCTTTTTCCATGTTCTTATATACAATCCCAGCAGGTGTGGCCCAGGTGAGAGGTGGGTTTTTCCAGCTCAAAACATCTGGATTAAAGGTTTGTCTATTGGGATAATCCTTTTATAAGATGTGTCTCTGTCCTTTCTCACTTGCCTAAGGCAACTTCTGATTGGTTTAATAAAGAGCTAAACAGCCAGTAGCTAGGAAGGAGAAGAAAAGCAGGACTTCCTGGCAGAGATAGGTACTCTGGGAAGGAATCAGAGGCCAGGAGAATTCAGGAGCCAGAGGAGGAGGAAGTCAGACATGTGGTACTGAGGAGAGGTAGTAGTGAGCCATGTGCCAGAATATAGATTAATATAAATGGGATAATTTATGTTTTAAGAGCTAGCTGGGCTGGGCGAGGCTGGAGAGATGGTTCAGAGGTTAAGAGCATTGCCTGTTTTTCCAAAGGTTCTGAGTTCAATTCCCAGCAACCACATGGTGGCTCACAACCATCTATAATTGGGTCTGGTGCCCTTTTCTGGCCTGCAGGCATATACACAGACAGAATATTGTATACATAATAAATAAATAAATAAATAAATAAATAAATAAATAAATAAAATAATCTCCAAAAACCAAAACCACAGAGAAACCCTGTCTCGAAAAACCAAAAAAAAAAAAAAAAAATCAAAGCCAAGTCTTTTATTATTACATCAATAATCAAGGCTCTTTAAAATTTGAGTGTGTCCAGCAGGCACAGCCTTTTTAAGTTATTGAAGAAGAATCAAAATGATTATTTTAAATCACTAGTATTAATTGAAAAATTATTTTATTCATCCTCTCTTCATAGTACTCAAGAATTCCAAGTATCATACTTTGCAAATATTTCTATTATGGCTACCCAAACAGATTAGTTGTATATCAGAACACTTCAGAACAGAGTATTATGTCATATAAATAAAGTTTAACAAATTGAACAAAATTTTCAGTCCTGTGTTAATTTATTCACCACACAAATTTTAAGTGTTTTCTTTTTTTTTTTAAGTATTTATTTATTATTGATACAGTATTCTGTCCGTGTGTATGCCTGCAGGCCAGAAGAGGGCACCAGACCTCATTACAGATGGTTGTGAGCCACCATGTGGTTGCTGGGAATTGAACTCAGGACC
>NW_004949185.1:301267-305456 GCF_000317375.1 Microtus ochrogaster
AGCTGGCAGGACACAGAAAATCCAACTACATTTGTCCTTCACCGCACAGATCCAGACCAGAAGTTGATCTTCCCACCTCAAATTAAGCAAAAGTCCAGCACAGCTGTGCCCTCCATTTTTGGGTTTTAGTCAATTTCAGATGTAATATAGTCAAGTTGACAACCGAGAATAGACATCACAGTCTGTTTCAGAGTTCTAGAAACTTCCCTGGTTCCAGGCTTTGCAGCTTCTGTGACCCTCATGGCTCTGCACCCTCCCTACCCTCTTGAAGGGAGCTGTCTTCCCATTGGGGGAAAAGGATGGGAAGTTCCATCTGGATGTAAGCTTCATGAGGGCAGGACAGCCTGAGACCTGAGACCCTCGCAGTGGTGTAGCGGGGAGGTCATGGGGCAGCTCAGCCAGCCATTGTTCCTCCTTCTCAACCTCCTCCTCTGTGGGCTCAGGTAGAGTTCTGTTTCTCTTTCTTCAAGAAGGTGAACTATTGCCCTAGACTCTGGTGCTTCTGTGTCATATTAAAAAGATGAGAGCCTGAGGGCCTCGTGTGGGAGGGAAGTTGGGAAAGGAGACATCACGAGCTGCAGGAACTTGCTGGATGCAGGGATGTCATGGTCTGTTACAAGTTATCATTCAAGTGACTGACAGGAATTTGTCCTGCTCAGCAGCAATCCAAACCTGACACAGGATTAAAGTGCACAGATGAGCAAACACAGCTTCTTCTCATTCACAGGAATGAGGCTGTGATCCACTGTGCACAGTAGGTCCATAAAATGAGATCTTTTGTATTTTATGTTTAATTTTATGCTGTTTTGCAGCTTTTCATTTCAGCCCAGCCTATTTCAGTCATCAGTCCCTGTCCTGTTGCATCTCTGGCTTCATTGACTGGAAGTTCAGTGTTGACTCAACAGCCCTATGCCCCAGCCCCTGGACGTCACGTTCTAGATTGTCTAGAAGAGGAAGATGAAGCTGTTTGCGCATGTTTTAAATTGCATTTTTAAATGTTATTTTTATTAGGTGTGCTTGTGTTTCTTATATTAGTTTGCAGATGCTCCTGGCACTGGATCACTTCGGACTGGAGTTACAGATATTACCCAGCGCCATGTGGGCACTGTGAACTGAAGCCAGATCCTCAGCAACAGGAACAGGTGCTCTTTACCTCTGATCCATTTCTCTAAACTCATTGGGGCCTTTACATGAGGAACCCACACAGCCTGGTTCACAGCAAGATGTCTGACAAGATGTCTGACCACAGAGAGAGACTGGATGCAAAGGAAGAGACAGTGCTAGTGCAGAGCTCTGGAGTGAGGGGTGCTGGGCACCGCTGGGGTGAGACCTGAGGGAGAAGAAGGAGGACTGAGCAGGAGGGGACAGAAGCAAAGGAGGAGATCCTAATGTAGTGGGGTCCTCCTGTTTGAGGGTATTTGTCTACAGATCACCGTGGACACATCTGCAGAACCCTGCAGGGCATCTGACATCCCACACTGAATACTGTGGGGGTTTGAATGAGAACGACCACACAGGCTCAGAGGTTTGGATACTTCAGCTCCAGCTGATGGAACTGTTTGAGAAGGGAGCAGGTGTAGGCTCATATTTCTATATGGTGTGGCAGCCAGGCTCTGAAGCCAGAGGCCCCACCCGAGGTGGTCACATAGCCCTGCAGACAGGCTATCCATGCTCTAACAAAGGGTCAGGACGTTGTTGCTCCTTTCTTTGTAATTTGGAGGATGCCTGATAGAGATGCTGATTCAAGCCTACATGACAGGTAGCATACAAAGCAGACAGGTAGATGTGGACATGACAAAACGCTATTCACCTGGTTACCTAGGAGACAGAATGCTGGTGTATTTTCTGCTCAGTTTATGTTTTTGTATAAAAGCTGTCTGGAGCATAGACGAGAAGAATTCTTCAGGATGTGAGCTCATGACTTCATGAGGGACCACTGAGAATCTCCCTCCCAATAAAGCCATGTGAGTTGTATCTTTATTCCCGTGCCTCTACGCCGATCCAGAGAGAGTTTATGTTGGGGTCTGGTCAAGAGAAATAATTTATGATCCGGGCTAGCACCATACCCTGACATAATGGCGCCTGCAACATGGGGCTGACCGCTAAACTCGGAGAAATGCCAGAGAAAAGACCAGAAGTACAGAGGAGATCATGAGACTGATCCGTGAACCCCAGAAAACAAGGAAGAAGTGACCAGACATGAGGAACCCACAAGAAAAAAATCGGTGGATATGTGAGTATTGAGTGCTCAGAAATAGAGATCAAAATTTAAAGAGATGTAGAAAAGTGGGACAAAATTTAAATCGGGAGTAAAAATGTGTAAGAAAAAAGTATTCAGTTATATATTTGGATCTAAAGGGGTGAGAGTGGAGCAGAAACAGAGAAAATTTAACCGCACACCGTCTATAGCACGGAGGAGAAGATTCTGAAATTCTCCTAATTTCATAATTTACAAGTTAAAATAAAAAAGATAGTTAAAAATCCGCCCTCCAGAGCTCAGGAAGGCAGTCTAACAGAGGTGAGAGCCTGTGTCCTACCCCGTACCATGAGTGTGCGCAGCTTCAACTGAAGGAAAAAAGACAGGTTTGAAATAAGGTAGCCTCTGAGGTAAGCAGGTTAAAATGCTTCTTTTCCATTTCACAATTTTGCCTCTTTGTCAAAAGTCTGCTGTTTGTGGGCAGGTGAATTCGTATCCAAGGTGGATTGATTTCAGTACTGTGGCTCTGTAGTAAAGTTTAAAGTCAGAGATTGTGATGCATTCAGAAGTTTCTTGATTGTACAGGATTTTAAGATTGCTTAGGCTATCCTGAGTTTTTGTCTTTTCTCATAAAGTTGAGGATTGTTCTTTCGAAGTCTGTGAAGAATTTTGTTATAATTTTAATAGGCATTTGCATTAGATCTGTAGATTGCTTTCAGTAAGATTGTCAATTTTGCTATGTTGGTGCTATCTTTACAAGAGAATAGGAGATCTTTCCATTTTCTGATGGCTTAGATTTCTTTTTTCAAAGATTTAAAGTTCTTATACAGGTTTCTCCATTTGTGTGATTAGAGTTACTCCAAGATATTTTATGGCATTTGCGGCTGTCTCATTTATCATGTGTGTAAAAGAGACATTTGGGTTGTTTTCAGACTCTGTGTATGACAAAGTAATTCTGCTGTGAACATAGTTGAGCACATGTCCTTATGGCATGGTTGAGCATCTTTTGTATATAGGCCCAAAAGGGGTATTGCTGAGTTTTAAAGTAGTTTGTTGCCTAATTCTGAGAATTTGCCACACTAATATCAAAGCGGCTGTGCCAGTTTGCACTCCACCAGCAGTGGAGGGGTTTTCTTCTTTACCCCACATGCTCTTAACCATAAGTTGTGAGCAAGTTTTTAATCTTGGTCATTCTTACAGGGATAACATGGAATCTCAGAGTTGTTTTGATTTACATTTCTCCAATGTAAATCCGATGTAAATAGTTAAGGATGTTATGTTTGAGCAATTTTTGAGTGTCTCGCAGTCATTTTAAGTTCATCTATTGAGAGTTTTTAGTTTAGGTCTGTAACATTTTTTTATTGAATTATTTGTTCTTTTGATGACTAATTTCCAGAGTTCTTATGTTTTTGGAGTGGATTAGTGATTAGTAAAGATATTTTCCAATTCTATAGGCTGATATTATGTCTTGTTGATTATATCCTTTGCTATGCAGAAGCTTCTCAGTTCAGGAGATCTGATTTACTAATTGTTTCTCTCAATGTCTGCCACTGAGGCTGTGTTTGAAATGTACCAATACATTCAAATGTACTTCTAATTTTTCTTCTATGAGGTTCAGTTTTCTGCATAGAGTATGGATAGAGTATGGATCTGTTTTCATTCTTCTACATGTTGATGTCTAATTAGGCCATGATCATTACTTAAATAGGTTTTCTTTTTCCATTTTTCTATCAGCTAGGCAGACTTGCAACTTAAGAGGAGGATAATTTACAAACTTTTAATTAAATATACAATGGCTAAAGCCTTAGTTGTAATATTCTTATGGGAGATATTGAGCTACCAAGTAAAATTCTTAAAGTGAGCAATGAGTCAATATCCAATAGCGAGCTTATAGAAGCTGCCAGACAGGTACTCAAGCAGTTAAAGTATAAATCAACAGGTAAAGTGTAAGCCGGACGCCTTTAATCCCAGCACTCGGGAGGCAGAGGCAGG
>NW_004949185.1:305707-311898 GCF_000317375.1 Microtus ochrogaster
AAAATTCTTTTTGTAACTACATATTCGTAACTACATATCGTAGCTACAAACACCCCCACAGAGGAGGTGGAGAAGAGTCCATGGTCCAGTCTTCCCTGCCCACACAGACAGGAGAGCCTGATCGCAGGACCTGCTACCACCACTGTACACTGCAGGGTGCCACGCTGCACTGAGGAACAGATGCTGAGCTGCTTCCAGACACGTGGGACACACACAGACCCAGAGGCCTGCTGAGATGACCTGATCACAGAGACTACAATTTTCTGCACTTTGAATCCTATTTGCTTTGGAGCTGAGGTGCAGACTGGACATCTGACTGTTTTAATCTTTGAGACACAGAACTCATTTTGATTAAAACATTGAACCTAAGAACTAAGACCTAAGCTTTCCCCTCAGGGAAAGAAAGACTCAAAATAATAAATGACTACAACCCCTCTTCACTTAAGAAGGGGGCAGAGTAAGAGTTTAACTGCTGCTCAGAGACTGGGACCGATATTTGATGACAGCAATATCACTGTACTCTTCCCCATCAGAAAAGCTTTTCTTGTCTTTTAATTAATGTGGGCTTGAGAAAATTGAGATATGTTATTAAATTGCTGATTCATTGTTGTAATATTGACCTAATAATGATATCTGTAACTGCATATAAGATGTTAAGAAAAGATGTTAATAATACTAAAAATCACGGTAACTGACCTAAAGATATTTGGAAAAGTTGGTATTGATCAACAATGCTCAGAATTATGATATTGACCTGTTGTTGTTTGCAACTGCTGGGAAAAGTTTGACACACCCTGTAAATGATGGGAGTTAACGCATATGTTAAGAAATTTAGGTTTTGTTACAACGTTAAAGATTTAAGAGGTGCTCTAAACTAGCTGAAGAAGCATTCTCAACTCAGGTGATTCTCTTCTCCTTTAATAGGAGACTATAGCCTTTGGAAGCATGATTATTAATGAAGTGTTATAATTTATCCTGACAAGAAAATATGGCTCTGAGACACAGAGCCCAAAAGTTTCTCTCTCCACAAATCTCTTTTCTTCACAGAGATCAGCAGTCAATGAAGCTTCTTCTCCCCAGATGCCTAAGACAGGAGCTTACATATATGCATGCCAGTTCCAAAGATGGGAAAATTTGGGTAAATGAAGAGGTCTTTGCCCAAGCCAGGCATGATAGATCTGTCCTGTTGCAGAAGCACAGGTTTTATTAAAATTAATAAGAGAGAGTAGATTGTAGGCCCATATTTCTATATGGTGTGGCAGCCAGGCTCTGAAGCTATAGGCCCCACCCGAGGTGGTCACATAGCCCTGCAGACAGGCTGTCCATGCCCTAACAAAAGGTCAGGATGTTGTTGCTCCTTTCTTTGTAATTTGGAGGATGCCTGATAGAGATGCTGATTCAAGCCTACGTGACAGCTAGCATACACAGCAGACAGGTAGATGCAGATGTGACAAAATGCCATTCACCTGGTTACCTAGGAGACAGAATGCTGGTGTATTTCCTGCTCAGTTAATGTGTTGGTATAAACGCTGTCTGGAGAATTAGTGAGAAAAATTCATGTGAACTCATGACTTCATGAGGGCCATTGAGAATCTCTCTCCCAATAAAGCCATGTGAGTTGTGTCTTTATTCCCACACCTCTACGCCAGTTCACAGAGAGTTTATATTGGGGTCAGGTCAAGAAAAATAATTTATGTCCGGGCTAGCACCAGACCCCGACAAACAGGAGGTGTGGCTTTGTTGGAGCAAGTGTGTCTCTGGAGCCGGACATAGAGGTTTTAGAGACTCCCACTATTCCCAGTGTCTCTGACACTTGCCCATGGATCATGTGAGCTCTCAGCTGTTCCTGCCACCACACCTTCCTCTGCCATCATGGACTCAAACCCTCTGAAAACTTAAACCCAAATAAAAGAAATCCTTTTATAAGTTGCTGGGGTCACAGTGTCTTCACAGCCATAGAAAACTAACTAAAGCCAGGTGTGGTGACACAGCCTCTAACCCCAGGACGAGGGATGCAAAGACAGGTGGGTTTCTGTGAGATCAAGGAGGACAGCCAGAGCTGTGGAGACAGACCTTGTCTCAAAACAAAACAAAACAAAAGCCATGACAGAACTGCAGGTCAGACTCATTTCATCCTCTCCCCACCCTTCCTCTTCCTTCTCCAACAGTCAGACCCTGGATCTTCTAGAAGAAAAGTTACTTCCAGGAATAGAATAGCAAAAAGTGGGTTGGGATTCAGTGGAGAGAAGCTTCTCTTTAAAGCAGAGGTGCTGGTCTGCAAGCACCACACAGACTCCCACAGAGACCAGGCTCCTGTGTTCACCTGCAGTTGGCTGCTCGCACTGCCAAACCTGATGCTCAGGGATCTCACCTGTAAATAGAGACTTTGCCTCTTCACTCAGGATCGTGTCTTCACAGCCTGTGCTTACACTCAGACTCCTATTGTTTCTTCCCAGATGATCATCTGTGACTCCAGGTGCTTGTGTTTTACACGGATCTTCATTCTATAATCTTGAGATTGTCCCTGTGAACCTAAGTAAATATATCAGCACAGTAGACCCCTTCTCCATGGGAAGAGACCCCTGTGGAGACCAAATACAGCAGGGCACTGACCCCTGTCTACACTCCATGTTTCCCTGTGTGCACACACTTCCATGGTACAGCTGCTTTAGTGAATAAACCACAGTCAGAGAGGAACTGGAACTAACTATAAAGAGAATAATGATGACCGTGTGGTAGAAGTTACAAAACCTATGACCCTATCTATCTATCATCTATCTATCTATCTATCTATCTATCTATCTATCTATCTATCTATCTATCTGACCTTCACTCTTTATGAGCTGATGAGATGAGGGAGATGATTGTCGCAGACTTGTGGGACCCTGGATCTGATAACAGTTGGCTTCTAAGTTCCTGGACAGAGAGTGATTCTTATGGCAGAGGTAGACACTGGTATTTGAGGTTTCATCTATGTTCAATAGTGTGGAGAAAAATTAGATTTATACAATGTTTGTTTCTCTGGGTTTTAACTTGATTACTTCAAATCGCAGCCAAACATAACTGAAGTAGAAAGTGAAAGCAGAGGTGAGCAGGGCCTCCTTCCTACAGGGAGAATCACATATGACACAGTGTATCGAAAGTGCTTAATCAGAGCTGTAAAAACCCCAGTCACCTCCCGATGCCGATGCAGGTGTCCACAGCAACCCCGCATCCTCCAGGACTCCGACAGCACCTGTTTCCGTGAACATTCATTTTAAGTGCTGTGTGTATTTTACCTGGAAACTTCATGCTCTAAGGTTTCATCCTGACTAACCTGAGGAGCAGTTATCAGGCGGCTTAGAGACACCATGACACACAGCGCTCCATCCCGCAGCACAGGGCTCAGGAAGTCTTAGTCCCCAGGATGGTGAAGTCTGGGTGGGGAAGCCCAGGGCTGGGGATTCCTAGGTCCCCAGTTTCACTTCTCCAGCTCCTAACCTGGGTCTGGTCCTTCTGCCCGGACACTGATGACAACTTGGTGGTTCTCACTCCCATTGGGTAGCGAGATCCCGGGGAACCAACCAGCGTCGCCGCGGTCACCGGCTATAAAGTCCACGCAGACCGCGGAACTCAATCTCCACAGATCTGAGATGGGGGCGATGGCGCCGCGCACGCTGCTCCTGCTGCTGGCGGCCGCCCTGGCCCCGACCCTGACGCGCGCGGGTGAGTGCGGGGTCGGGAGGGAAACGGGCTCCGCGGGGAGGGCGGGGGCGGCACCGGGGAAGCCGCGTCCCCGCGTGGCCCAGCCGGACCCTCCCGCCCCTTCTCCACTCGCGTCCCGAGCCCCGCGCCCTGCTCCTCTCCCGGCCCGCGCTCCTGCCCGGGGTCCCGGGAGCAGGGTCGGGGTCTCACCGCGCGCCGCCCCCAGGCTTGCACTCCATGCTGTATTTCTACACCATCGTGTCCCGGCCCGGCCTCGGGGAGCCCCGGTTCATCGTCGTCGGCTACGTGGACGACACGCAGTTCGTGCGCTACGACAGCGACGCGGAGACTCCGATGATGGAGCCGCGGGCGCCGTGGATGGAGAAGGAGGGGCCGGAGTATTGGGAGAGGAGCACACAGATCGTCAAGAACGCCGAGCAGATTTACCGAGTGAACCTGAGGACCATGCTCGGCTACTACAACCAGAGCGAGGGCGGTGAGTGACCGCTGTCGGAGGTCACGACCCCACCCCGTCCCCACGCGCGGGACGGAGTCGCCCCGGGTCCCAGGTCCGAGATTCGGGAGGAGAGCGGGGACCGGACCCGGTTTCCCTTTCGGTTTAGAGTCCGCGGGTGGGCGGGGCCGCTGGTGGCGGGGGCGGGGCTGACTGGAGTGGCGGAGCAGGTGGGCGGGGCCTCGGGTGACCCCGGGCCGAACAGGTGGGCGGGGCTGACCGCGGGGTCCCCGCAGACTCTCACACCTTCCAGAGGACGTACGGCTGTCAAGTGAGGTCGAACGGGCGCTTCCTCCGCGGGTATGAACAGTTCGCCTACGACGGCCGCGATTACATCGCCCTGAATGACAACCTGACGACGTGGACGGCGGCGGACGTGGCGGCGCAGATCACCAAGCGGAAGTGGGAGCAGGCTGGGGTGGCAGAGAGAATGAAGGCCTACCTGGAGGACACGTGCTTGCAGTGGCTGCGCAGACACCTGGAGAAAGGGAAGGACGCGCTGCTGCGCACAGGTGCGGGGGCCGCGGGCAACTCCTCTCTCTGCCCTCGGGCTGGGCTCAGTCCTGAGGAACAGGAAACCCTCACTGGGGTCATGCCCCTGTCTCTGAGAGCAAACAGGGTCCCTGGGTCTCCTGATCCAGCATGGCAGGACTGCACTGACCTCCCACGGCCCAGCCTTCTCCCTGGACAGTTCCACATCTGTCTCAGGAGGGAGGAGAGAGGATCCCGACATCACCAACAGTGGCTCCTTCAGTCTGCAGCCTCTGTCAGCCATGGCCTCTCCCAGGCCGGGTTCTCTGCCCACACCCAGTGTCTGTGGACACCGAGTCCTGTCATCTGAGTGTGTCAGCCTTACACACCAGGACCAGAGTCTCCTTCACCTGGTGGGAGACATGGACGCCCCCACCCTAGGCTGCTTCCCCAGTTTCTAGAACTTTCCGAAAAGTTCATTGTCCCAGATTTCTCTGTGTGAGGTTTGATTCCCTCCCACACCTCAATTCTATCTAGTTCTAGACAACTCACGTGAACTCTTATGGGGTGTCCTAGACAAATACTAAATAGTGGGTCTTTTTTTCTCCGTTTCTTTTGCTCTTTCTTTTTTTAGTTCTTTTTTTTTTTGAAGTTGTCATTTTCCTTCTAGTCTGCTTTTCTTCCTCTCTGTTGTGATATTGTTTCGCTCTCCCGTTTTAATATCAACTACAGCTATCTCCACAGGTGTCATGGGTACCTGGATATTCTGGATAATTAGATAAGTACACTTTCCCTTTGAACGAGATAGATTCCTGGGAGCTTAGACTATTTTCTGCCAGAATTAACCATCCAGGCACATACACACACATACACACACACACACCTGCCCCCACAAGTTACAGTGTTGCTTTATTGAATTAGGAATTGAACTTCCTCAGAGACAGGGTCTTCTGCAACTCCAGGACTGGAGTGACAGGGAAGATCCACACACCCTGTGAGCACCACTGTGTCCCGGTGAGTGCTGCACTGGCCTCCACAGAACACTTCAGGGATCCTGGGTGACAATACCTGGTATCTTGTCCCTCCAGAGGCAGGGCTAGGGGAGTCATTTTCTCTGGCTGAGTGTCAGAGGGCCACCACATTTCTGCTGCTCACTGTGGTGATGGCTGTTCACTAGGATGGACAATTAAGGGGGTCAGCAAAATGGCCACAGTACTTGTGCCTTGATAGTGGCAGCAGGGGTTGGTGTCACCCTTCATGTAGCCCATGCCCCTAATTTCTTATTTTGATATGAATTTAATCACATATATAAATTAATTATTTTATATTCCATTTTTCTTTTACTACCTAACTTATGCTATAGAACATAACATAAGAAGCTGGGCAGTGGTGGCACATGCCTTTAGTCTCAGCACTTGGGAAGCAGAGGCAGGTGGATCTCTGTGAGTTCAAAGCCAGCCTGGTCTACAAGACATTGTTGAACAGGCTCCAAAGATCCAAAGATCCAGAGAAACGTTGTCTC
>NW_004949185.1:312523-313861 GCF_000317375.1 Microtus ochrogaster
CTCTGGTGGTTCCTTCTGGGGAGGAGCACAAATACACATGCCATGTGTACCATAAAGGATTGAATACATCCCTCACGCTGAAATGGGGTAAGGAGGGAGTGGGTGCAGAACTGGGGTCAGGGAAAGCAGGAACCTTCTCATTCCCTGATCAGGGTCAGGGCTGAGGGCTGGGGTCATAACTGTCACATTCCCTGCCTGTCCTTCCCTTCCCAGAGCCTCCTCAGTCCATGGTCCCCATCATGGCAGTCATTGCTGTTCTGGTTCTCCTTGGAGCTGTGGTCATTGTAGCTGTGGTGATGAAGAGGAGGAGAAACACAGGTTGGAAAGGGCAGGGTCTGAGTTCTCCCTCTGCCCCTTTTAGAAGAGTCTCTGCCTCATTAATGGGAAACACATCTATACCCCACCTTGCTTCTGTCTCTAATCTGGGTCTGCTGTCAATTCTGGAAGCTTCCTAGTGTCAGGGACTTCCCTGGTCTCTCACAGCTTTTCTTCTCATAGGTGGAAGAGGAGGAGACTATGCTCCAGCTCAAGGTAATCGTGAGGAACAGGATTGTGACTGAAGCCTTTGGGTTGAAGCTGGATTATTTGAGGATCTCTGGCAATCTATAATAGCTTCTCCAGCAAAATATGGTCCCTGTTGTTACCTTTCCATTAACACACACACACACACACACACACACACACACACACACACATTATATATATAATTTCACTCTAGGCAGAGACAGTTCACAGGGCTCTGATGTGTCTCTCCCAGATTGTAAAGGTAAAACTCTTGGGACTTATTTGGGGAGGGGCAGAGTGGACATAACTGGTTTCTAGGGACTCTCAAATCACCTTTGAGTGAGTGGTGGGTTGCTGGGATGATGTCTTCACAGTGATTGTTCGTGACTCTTGTTCTGTAGCGTGAAGACCGCTGCCTGGATGCAGTGACAGACGATGTGTTCAGGTCTCTCCTGTGACATCCAGAGCCCTCAGCAATAGTGTCTGATGTTCCCTGTGATCCTATGAGCTCAATGTGAAGAACTCGGGAGCCCAACCCACCCCTGCACACCTGACCCTATACCTGCACTGCCCTGTTCCCTTCCACAGCCAACCTTCCTATTCCCAGCACAGGCAGGGACATCTCCATCCTGTCTCCTCCATGCTGCCCTGAGCTGCAGCTCCTACTTCACCACTGAAAATATGAATCTGAATGTGAACTTGATTGTTTATGTCCTTGATCTCAAAGGTTGATTGGCGGTCAAATAAAGACTTGAGATATGTAGAGTTTGTGGAGGAAACAAAAGGCAGCGTGGAGAACCTCCCAGAATCTGTGTTCACGATGCTCTGCATCTG
>NW_004949185.1:326047-344875 GCF_000317375.1 Microtus ochrogaster
TTGGTATTTAATTTCTGCAGTTCTCTGTAAATGGAAGACTCTAGTCCCCTTGTCTGCAGTGGAGCTGATACGGGTTTCCCCCTATTGTGGCTTCTGTTCTCTCTGCTGATTGTGTCCTATGCTGTGGAGAGACTTTGTTTTCATGCTGAGGTGTGGCTTCATTAGCTCCTGTGGCATTGCCGTTGTATCCTAAGTTCTTGCTTACCCCAGTATCTGGAAGGGATTACCCTAGACTGTCTTCTTGAACTTTGGGTGTTTCAAGATTTGAACATAATAAGGTCATTGCTCTATTTAAAGTTTACTTCTGTACAAGGTGAAAGGTGAGAATCTAAATTCATCTTCTCAGGCAGGAAAACAGTGTTGCAGCATCGTGCGTAGAATGGGCTCTTTTTCCAGTTTGTGCTTTACATTCTTTCTCTAAAATTAAGTCTGCATAGCTTTGTCGTTTTATGTCCAGGATCTCTATCCTAGGCCTTTGAGTTTCCTGTCTATTTTATGCCTGTTCCAGGCTGTCTTTGTCACTATAGCTCTGCAGGGTAATTTGAGGTTGGTGATGTAACACCTCCAGCAGGGCTCTTTTATTTGTTACAGTACGGTCCTACTCACTTTGTAGGCAGGACTGGCCTTGAACTCACAGACATCCACTTGCCTCTGCCTCACAAGTCCTGGGATTAAAGGAGTGCCTCACCATGTCCAGTTTCCAGCGGTGGCCTTAATCCTTAGGAGTGTTGGCTGTTCGTGGTCTTTTTCACTCCATACAGATTTTTCCTCTTTCCTACACCTATGGAATATATCAGAGTTTTGATAGTATTGCCTTATATCTCTAGATTAATTTTGGTGGTATGGCCATTTTCACAATATTACCTCTGCCAGTCCAGCAGCATGGTTTGTCTTTCCATGATGTCCTGTGTCTGTGTCAAGTTTTCATTGCAGACTTCTTTCGTTTCTTTGGGTAGGTAAACCTCCAGACACTTCATTCTGGTGGAGTTACTTCGAATGTTGTACATTTCCTAAAATACACTACTAGCATAAATGAAGGTCCCATTTTTTCTATTGATTTTTTGTGTAAAACCGTGTTTATTAGGTCCCAGATAATGTCTATGGGATCAACAGGGTGTTGTAAGAAAGAATGATGTTTTTTGGAAAGAGTGGACTTCTTCCTTTCCTGTTTTGACCCTTTTGTGCCTATCTTCCATCTAACTCTGATAGCTTATATAAATCATCACTGTATCTATTCCCTTGGCTGCTTCCTGGCTTTAGAGGAAACTCAGGCTGTCTCTCCTTCTGACATCATATCCACCTGTCTCCTGTCTCTCACTTATAGGAGGTGGAAAGTTCTATTTGGTATCCTTGCCCTTAGCAAGGACTGACTCTCCCAGGGCTCACCCTTCCCTCAGGAGGGTTCAGAGTGTCTCCAGAGGGAAGGAGAGAAGGTCCTGAAATGACCAAGGCAGTTGACCATCAGTCTGCAGTCCTGTGGGCCACAGCCTTCCACAAGCCCAGTTCTCTGCCCACACCCAAGGTCTCTGGAGTCTTCAGTGAGGCTGAATCCCTCAGCCCCACCCAGTCAGGACAGAAGTCCCTTTCCTGGTGTGACACCTAGAGCTCTCTGGCCCTGGGCTCTTTCACCCCTATCTAGAATTTTCCAAAGATAAGATTATTCAGAACCTTGTGTCTAAGCTTCAGGGTATTTTAACCCCTCCCTCACCCCATTTCTGACCTTTCTCAAAAAGGTCTCATGGACCCTGCTGGAGTCCCCAGGAAGAGTGAAAAACACCTGACATTTCCACCTCTTCTCCTCAAACCCTCCAGAGACACGTGACCCATCACCTCAGACCTCAAGATGATGTCACCCTGAGGTGCTGGGCGCTGGGCTTCTACCCTGCTGACCTCACCCTGACCTGGCAGAGGGAGGAGGAGGAACAGACTCAGGACACAGAGCTGGTGGAGACCAGACCTTCTGGAGATGGAACCTTCCAGAAGTGGGCATCTCTGGTGGTTCCTTCTGGGGAGGAGCACAAATACACATGCCATGTGCACCATGAGGGGCTGCCTGAGCCTCTGACCCTGAGATGGGGTAAGGAGGGAGTGGGTGCAGAGCTGGGGTCAGGGAAAGCTGGAGTGTTATACAGACCCAGGGCATAGCCATGACCCTCACCTTCTCTTCCATTTCCTCCTCTCCTAGAGTCTCCTCAGTCCACCATCACGATCATGACTATTGTTGGTGTTGTGTTTGGAGCTGTGGTCTTCGGTTTTGTCATTGGATGTGTGATGATGTGGGTGAGGAAGAACACAGGTATGGAAGGGACAGAGTCTAGTTTTCGTTCTATTTTGTTTTGCATGTTTTTATGTTAATTTAGCACCTTCAAGAAGGGTGCATGGTGAATGGCTATCAGACAACGCTGTCTTCTAGATACTAAAAAAAGGTTCCTGGCCTGGCAAGATGGCTCAGTAGGTATACACATGCATGTCTGATGAACTGAATTCAACCCTCAAAAGCCATGTAAAAGTAGGAGGAAGGAACGGACTCCTGTGATCAACACACACACCTGCTGTAGCATGAGTGCATCTCTGTCTTTCACACACACACACACACACACACACACACACACACGTCATGTGCACAACCATGTCATCTCTGGATCTGTATGCTGAGAATCACCTACTATAAAGTGCTTGGAAAATTGAGGAACATTTCATAACCCTGATGATGGAAGGGATGGGCATATGATTCTCAGAGGTCAGAGGCTAGAGAGGAAGGTTCCTGCTGAGGACAGACCTCCAGACTGGCATTAGTTCATTCCCTGCATACCTCCTTCCTCGTGCCTCCCGACCCTCCTCTGATCTGCAGTCACAATTCTGGAAACTCTCTAGGGACCAGGGCTTCCCTGGATTCTCGCAGCTTTTCCTCTCACAGGGGGAAAAGAAGGCTATGCTCCTGTGTCAGTTCAGTATGTCAGGGAAGAAGAATCATCCCCGAGGTACTTGAGTGCAGACTGAGCTGATGGTTTCTCCTCCAGCCCCACCAGTCAGTCTCTTGACTGTGTCTGGTTATTTCGTCTGCTGCATGCAGGGACAGTGTCCAGAGCTCTGACTTGTCTCTGGAGGCTTGAAAAGGTGACGCCCTGGGGCCTGGCTGCTATGGGGCAATGGTTTTACCCTGTAAACATTTGTTTCTTGTACTTGTTTAATAAAATGCTGATTGGCTGGTAGCCAGGCAGGAAGTAGAGGTGAGGCAATGAGAACAGGAGAATTCTGGGAAGAGGATTCTGTAGTCTCCAGTTGTTACCCAGACACAGAGATGCAAGATGTGACTGCCTCAAAGAAAAAGGTACCAAGCCACATGGCCAACGTAGACACGAATTATGGACTAATATAAGTTATAAGAATTAATTAATTAATTAAGAAGAAGAGCCTGAGATACTGGGCCAATCAGTTAATAATTGATGTAGACGTCTGTGTGATTTCTTTGGGAGTTAACAACTGTGAGAACCAGGCAGGAGAGAAACCTGAGTCAACACCTGGGATTAGAGCCAAAACAAGGAGACGACTGGATTCCTGGACTGGAGTTCAGAATTATGAGCAACAGGGCTGTTCTGACAGGTTACCCTGAATTCAGTGCTGGCTGTGGCGCCTTCCCCTGTCTTCTGTGTTTATTTCTTGTCTTTTTAGTTAGTATGGAGGACGAGGCCTGTTCTTGCACTGCTAATGGTACCTGTGGTAGCCCACATGTGACTCAGTTTCCATCTGGAGTCATTCTGACTTAAAGAAGTCATTTCAGTTCAAGATTGCCTGCTGTGCTTGCTCCAAATACCCTTGAGGGTTGTGAGAAAGTTCTGATTAAGCCCATGAGAAAGAGCATTTTTGCCCAGGTGAAAGAACACATATCTATTAAGATTTGGACTGGTGTATGCCAGCCAGAGGCACTCCTCCTTAGTGATTGGTAGCTGCTTGCTACTAGCTGAATTCTTTTTTTTTAAAGATTTATTTATTAATTATGTATACAGTGTTCTGCCTGTGTGCATACCTGCACCCCAGAAGAGGGCACCAGATCTCATTACAGATGGTTGTGAGCCACCATGTGGTTGCTGGGAATTGAACTCAGGACCTCTGGAAGAACAGTCAGTGTTCTTAACCGCTGAGCCATCTCTCCAGCCCAAGCTGAATTCTTGTATTGAGAAAATGCGCCCGTGTGAGCTTCCTCCCAAGGACAGAGCAGGGAGGTGGTCAGCTAACTCGACTGCCCTTTGTTACAACTGCCTTTTGCCTGTCGTTAGTACATACGCTGGCTGAGAAATAAACTGTTTGGTGCTACAGAGGCTTGGCTCCTCTCAGCACCTCTCACCTCCACCCCACCCTAAACCTCTTCAACCCCTCAGCTTCTCTTTCCTATATAACCCAGTCACTTGGTCACTTGCTTTCCACTTTGGCTCCATTCCTGGTGCTCTTGGTCTCTTTGGTTCTTCTCCCTCTCCTGGTCCCCTCTCTTGTCCCTCTCTCTTCTTCTCTTGCTCTCCCAGCTCCCTCTCTCATGGGCCAATGTATTCTTTTGTTGTTATTGTTGTTTTGATTTGATGTTTCGAGACAAGTTTCTATGTGCAACATCCCTAGCTGCCCTGTGTTGTGGGAACCCCTTCAGCCAATAGCCTTTAAGATACCAGCCCATGGGGCTGGAGAGATGGCTCAGAGGTTAAGAGCATTGCCTGCTCTTCCAAAGGTCCTGAGTTCAATTCCCAGCAACCACATGGTGCCTCACTCATTTTCCTGCAGTAATCTTTGAAGTCTCCAGAAAGAAGATGGGGCCCCACAACAGCGACTCCACCTGGTTGATATGATGCCATCATGCTGATAGCACCACTTTAAGTTTGGTTTTGGGTTACAAACTGCTCAGGATGATTCCACCAAAGACACTCCACTTGGAGCTTGTTTTCTTCTTTGCACAACTGGTCTTTGGGCAAAGAACTGCCCTGTCTTGACTACTGACAAAGTGCATGGTGTCCAGACTGGACAAGCAGGATACAAATAAAAAGACTGCCAAGCTTTGCCAAGACAGAGTAAGACAGTTTTTCAAATTTTCTTGCCTCTGAAAATGGTCTGTCAGTTACTCTAGGCTTTAACCAAAGTTGATTGCTCCAACGTTGCAAATGAGACTTGGGGTGATTGCCCAGGTAACCGGCTGTCTTTGTCATTTCTTACACCTTTTGGAAGTTGTATGATTGCACTTCCTGCTTACTCAAGTAATATTATTTTCCTTCTCAGGTCTTTTATGGGATTGAAGACTAGATGGTCATAGTTACTTCCCTCTTCGAGAAACCCTGTCTCGAAAAACTCAGAAAAAGCGAGCGAAAAAAAATGACGAGAGAGACACAGAGACATGGAGAGACAGGCAGACACACAGTGGGGGGAGGGGAGAGAGAGACAGAGAGAGACTGAGAAAACCTATCTCTCCGATGAATTCCCAGAGGAGGTCGCTGTTGCCCACACACCCGCTGGCATATTTCTTCTGGCAGAGTCCCAGAAGGTGTGGGACTGCATCTTCACAGCACCGAATTAGAGAAGGCCTGAGTTCAGTCTGCAGTCTCCCCTGAACTCCACAGTCTCTGATTGGGACTCAGGAAGACAGGTTGACAAACCCTAGCTCTTTCCGGGAAGTCAGCACTGTGTTGGGTTCTCTGGCAGTGGCTTTCAGAGTTTCAGTGGTGACTGGAGCGATCTGCATTCAGTTTCACTTTCCAGTCTCCACCCTCATTGATTTCCGCCCGAATGTTGATGACGTCACACATGTTCTCACTCTCATTTGAAGTCGGGTTCTGAGATAATCCAATCAGGGTCACTCTGGTTTGTAGAGGTGCCCAAAATCCGCCCAGAACCAGACGCTCAGGGTCCCCAAGAATGGGGGCCATTGTGCCCCCAGCTCTCGGACTGATGCTTGCTGCACCTTTGTTTTGTGTTCAAACCCACGCAGGTGAGTGCAATTCTGGAAGAAACCGATCTTGGCGGGAAGGGGCAGGGACGGACGGAACCCAGGAACTCACGTCTCCCAAACGCCCAGCCTGAACTTTCCGCTGCTCCCTTCTCCATCCCTGTTCCTAGCCCCGCGCCATTCTCCGGTCCCCGCCGGCGCTTCTGCCCGGGGTCCCGGGAGCAGGGTCGGGGTCTCACTGCGCGCCGCCCCCAGGCTCACACTCGCTGCTGTATTTCCGCACCACCGTGTTCCGGCCCGGCCTAGGGGAGCCGAGGTTCATTTTCGTGGGCTGCGTGGACGACACGGAGTTCGTGCGCTATGACAGCGACGCGGAGACTCCGAGGATGGAGCCGCGGGCGCCGTGGATGGAGCAGGAGGGGCCTGAGAGTTGGGACCTGCAGACTGAGAAGGCCAGGACTCAAGCACAACTGTCTGGAGGGAACCTGATGACCCTGCTTCGCTATTTCAACCAGAGCGAGGACGGTGAGTGAGTGACCCCGACCCAAAATGTACCAGGGTTGCCCAGACTCGCAGAACTGCAGTGTCACCCGAGACCTGCCTAGTTCCTCACCAGAAAAAGAGCCCTCAGGGATTCGCTGGGACTTGGTTAGCAGTTAGTGGTGCTGTGCTTCCCGAGAGGACTGATCACCTTGTCCTCGCTAGACCCTCACACGCTGCAGGGGATGCGTGGCTGCGAAATGGGGACAGATGGGCGCCTGCTCCGCTGGTACGACCAGATGGCCTATGATGGCGTGGATTGCCTCACCCAGAATGAGGACCTGAGCTCCGGGACAGCCACTAGCAGCACCTTAGCTCAGATCTCGCAGGACAGTTTAGGAACCCACCTGAAGGGCAAATGCGTGAAGCTGCTGCAGAAACACCTGGAAAAGGGGAAGGACACACTGCTGCGCTCAGGTGCGCGGTGGGGGAGTGGGGCAATACCCTGCCCAAGTTTCCCTCAGGCTGCTTGCTGGGAGTTTGGAGAGCTGGGGGTGCATAGGCAGGATGAGAGGACTTGGGGCTTAGCTCACTGGCCCAGCAAGCACAGGTTCTGGAGTAGATCCTGTCCTTTGGAGATGGAGGAGGAGAGGGAGACCCCTGAACAAGAAGGCCTTAATTCACTCATCCCCAGAGTCCCGGGAGGCAGCAATCTCCTTGAGATCCAGATCTTTGACCAAGAATGACGCCCTCGGAGAACAGCTTTTCTCTTACAGACAATTAGGAAATTCATTTTCTCTAGCAGGAGAACAATCTTTTAGTAACTGACGAACAATTTCTTTTCTTGGGCAATGGCCCTGGACCAACAGGAGCTTTTTCTCTCAGGCCTCCTTCTGTGGTCACCCTCGGTGTCTCTGGAGTCTGACTCCAGCTTTCCTGAGTCTCCTGGCCCTCACTCAGCTCAGGACCAGAATCCCTTCCCTTCCATCAGTCTGCAGAGCCCTGAAGTCTCCTACCCCAAACTGTCACTCACATCTTAGATAGAGCATCCCAAACACATGACCCCGGGACCTGAGCTCTATTTAGGGTCTACTAACATCAGGACGCCCTGATCCTGTCCAGTTCCCCTGTCCATTCCCAGAATGGCCACATGAACACTGCTGAGTCCCCAGAAGAAAGCAAGATGTCTCATCTCATCTTCACAACTCTTTCCCTCAGACCCCCCAAAGGCACATGTGGCCCATCACCTCATTCTGAAAAAAGTTACCTTTGTTACCCTGCGGTGCTGGGCCCTGGGCTTCTACCCAGCTGAGATCTCCCTGACCTGGCAGCTGAATGGGGAGGAACTGATCCAGGAAATGGAGTTTGTGGAGACCAGACCTGCAGGAGACGGAACCTTCCAGAAGTGGGCAGCTGTGGTGGTGCCTTCTGGGGAGGAGGAGAGATACACATGCCACGTGCATCATGAGGGGCTGCCCGAGCCCCTGACCCTGAGATGGAGTAAGGAGGGAGTGGGTGCAGAATTGGGATTAGAGTAAGCTAAGTAAGAGTTAGCTCTTTGGGGAAACTGAGCAGAGTTGGGGATGAGAGCTGGGTGGTCCTCACTTTCCCTTCCTTTCCCAGAGGCTGCTTGGTACAAGAACCCCATCTTACTAATTACTGTCCTGTTTGTCTGTCTCATCGTTGGAGCTTTGATGTGTTACATATATATGAAGAAGGATGCAGGTAGGAGAGAAGTGCTGAGTTTTCTTCTCGTATTGAGGGCTTCATACCACAGGTAGCAGTGTGTTCTCCTTGGGTAGTGGGATGCCCCGTCCACAGCTCTGCTTCTACTTCATCTGGGAACTTTTTGTTTAACCTTCAAAAGTAGACGGGAGGGGCTGGAGAGATGGCTCAGATGTTAAGATCATTGCCTCCTCTTCCAAAGGTCCTGAGTTCAATTCCCAGCAACCACATGGTGGCTCACAACCATCTGTAATGGGGTCTAGTGCCCTCTTCTGGCCTGCAGGCATACACACAGACAGAATATTGTATACATAATAAATAAATAAATATTAAAAAAAAAAAAGTAGAGGGGACCGAAGGGCAGTTTTAGCTAGGGGATGGTTCTGGTGATTGAGACCTCACGCCCAGCTGTCACTGGCAGAGGTCTCACTGAGGACAAACCTCCAGGGAGGTATTACATCACCTCAGTTCTAGAAATTTCCCTTGGGCTCAGAACTAAGAGGATGCCTCTAGGGCAGTGGTTCTCAACCTGTGGGTCGCAACCCCTTTGGAGGTTGTGCATGAGATCTCCTGCATATCAGATTTACGTTATGATACACAACACCAGCAAAATACTGCCATGAAGTAGCTAGAGAATAATTGTATGGTGGGGTCACCACACCATGGGGAGCTAAAGGGTGTCAGCATTCAGGAGGTTGAGAATCACTGCTCTAGGCCCTCAGGACTGCCTGCTCCCCTGCCACCCATACATGGTTTCTTCCCTCAGGTTGGAGAAGAAGGATCCACCCTCAGGAAGCAGGTAAGTGTGGTGGGGGTGGGCTCAGATCCTTGGAGCCATGGGAGCTCACCGGGCTTCACCTCAAGCCTCCTGAAGCCTGACCAGGTCCTGCTTTGTGCTTTTCTAGGCAGGGACAGTCACCAGGACTCCGGCGAGACAGTCGTGGAGGGTGAGGTGAGACATGGGGAAAGACAGGGACACGTGGTAGGGCTGGCGAGAGTCTTTGGACTTGGACATTTTGAGTGAGGTAACATTCAGAAATGTTACCACTTCACAATGACTGCCCCGAATCTGCTCTGAATCTTGCAGGCGATAGCGGTTCTTCTGTGGAAAGTTGAGCCCTGCAAGAGTCATCCAGGCCACTTCTTCAGACTTTCAAAATGGCCTGATTGCTCACCTTGAAAGGTATCTGCCTGTTTCCCACCACCCTGTTGGTGTTGTGTCCCCGTGGCTCTCACAAGCCTTTGCCCAGTCTCCTCGCTCAGGGAGATCCCCACTCCCTCCCCACCCCATGTGGAAATGCCTGGGACAGCTACTGTAGAATGGAATCCTTTTTATTTGCTTGTTTTTTAAGACAGGGTTTCTCCATGAAACAGTCCTGGCCATCCTGGAACTCACTCTGTAGACCAGGCTGGCCGCAAACTCAGAGATCTGCCTGCCTCTGCCTCCTAGATTGAAGACTTGGGACACCACCACCAGACTCAGTCGGTTATCTTCACAGACTTGCCCGGATGTAGAATCACCTAGGAGCCGCCCCTCTGGGTGTGTCTGTGAGGGTCTTTCCAGCCAGGTTTACTTAACTGAGGAGGGAAGAGCCATGTTGACTATAGGGTGTCTGCACTCATCGCCTGGAGACTCAGGAAAAAGCCAGTGGAGCGCTGGCATCCCCTTCCTCTGTTTCCTGAGCAGGGCTTGAGCAGGACATCTCCTGCCACTGTGAACAGAGACAGCTCCACCTTTCCGTCTGGAAGATCTGACCCCTGTCTCTTCCCTGGCTCCCACTTTCTGTCTTGAAGGTCTGACACCTGTCTCTTCGCTGGGTGGCTTCTCATCAGGTATTTTGTCACAGTCACAGGGCACAGGGTTGGAAACAAAGCTCCACCCCCTCACCCACTGTGCCCTGAGTAGCACCCCCTAATTTTTAGGGACCTTTACTCAGGCCAAATTGTGATCTATGACTTTGTGCAGAAGAGAATTGCAGACTAGTAGAGTTGGGGGTTAATAAACATTTTTTTATTTTAATGTGGCATAAGTCTATTTATTTATTGTGTGCATGTGTGTGAGAGCCACAGCTCATGTGTAGAAGCCACAAGACAACTTGTAGGAATCTGTTTTCTTCTTCTACCAAGTAGGTCCAAGGATGTCACGCAGGTCATCACACCTGGAGGCAAGCACCTTTACCCACTGAGCCAGCTGGCTGGCCCAATAAAGGTATTTTTTGAAGGTCTGATCACTTTGTTTCACGAAGAAACCTTGTCTTAAAAAACAAACAAATAAAAAAGGATTCTATTCTGCGGTAGCTGTACTTGTAACTTTTAAAGACCTACACACACACACTATTTATTTTTTCAAGACATGATTTTTCTGTGTAACAGTCCTGGCTGTCCTGGAACTCACTTGATAGATCAGGCTGGTTTCGAACACAGAGATCCGCGTGCCTCTGCCTCCCGAGTGCTGGAATTAAAGGTGTGTGCCACCACCGCCCGGCTTAAAGACCCATTTTTAATTGAGCTAGATTAAGCAGAAGCTCTCAGTGAGGACAGCCTGCATCTCCTGTGGATCAATTCCTGGCATTTTTTTTTCCTTGGGCTTCCTTCATTCTCTTGGCCAAAGGTTTAAGACGTTCTTCAGCATTGGGCTCATTTTCCTCAGTGCGTTCTTTCTCCAGAACAGCACTTTCGGTGTCTATGTTGAAAGATGCACGAAGTAACGGGATGCTGAATCTTGTGTGTGTTGGTACTAGGCTTCTCACCCTCTGTATTTATGTTCTGATAACATATGGACCAACCTCATCAGCTTCTTCAGAAAGATGGAAAAGCTGTCAGATTCTGCCAACCTTTTGGGCCCCACCCACTGAGACAGTAGTATCTGCCAGTGCAGGAACCTCCTTGTCTCCTTTGCCTATAATAGCCAAGTTGTGGACACCCAGATTGGCATCCACAATGCATCTTTGAACAGACTTGGACTTCCTCTGCCCAGTTTTCATGGTCTGCAACAAGAACGTCCCTTACACAACAGCAGGCACACTCTACTGTGGGTCCAGACATCTTGCTTCGTGGGACAACCTTGTTTGTCCTTCCCACCACTGATTCCGACCACGAAGCCGACCACGAAGCCCTTCCGCTATTCACCCTTCACATCAGCAGCTACTTCTGTGCCCTTCTCATGGGAAGTGCGAAGCTTGTATTCATCATCCACTTCCAAGAGTTCCTGACAGCTGATGGCTGGGAAGGAGATATTCCCATGGCCATGAGGTACCTAGGAGGTGCCATGAAAAAGAACCAATAGCCGGGCGATGGTGGCGCACGCCTTTAATCCCAGCACTCGGGAGGCAGAGGCAGGCAGATCTCTGTGAGTTCGAGGCCATCCTAGTCTACAAGAGCTAGTTCCAGGACAGGAACCCAAAGCTAGGGAGAAACCCTGTCTCGAAAATCAAAAAAAAACAAACAAAAACAAAAACAAAAAAAAAAAGAACCAATAAATGTATTTTAATGTAGACCTTAAGCAGGAGGATCAAGAGAGGTGCCAAGAAAAAGAGAAAGATGAACGTTAAGAAAGAAAGACAAGTCTGGCGGTGGTGACACCTTCAATCCCAGCACTCAGTAGGCAGAGGCAGGAAGATATCTTTGTGCAAGGCCAGTCTGGTCTACAGAGTGAGTTCCAGGACAGCCAGGGACACAGAGAAACCCTGTCTCAGATGGGGGGAGAGGGAGAGGGAGGAGGAGGGAAGAGGGAGGGAGGGGAAGAAAGAAAGAAAGTATACCAAGAGCATGAGTGTGGGCTTGTCACGCTTTGTCGTCTTTACAAATAGCTGTATACATTACTGGGATGAGTTTTAAAGGTATTAGCCTCAAAAGTGTTGGTTAGGAACCTAAATGAGATCAGGTTACAATTGTTAAGTGAATCTAGACCACAGGGGTGCAGGAAAGAAGGACCTCTCTGTAAACATGTTAACAACCTGAGACTCCCAGAGACCACCTGGGAGAGGATGGGGTTCTCTTCAAGGTCGCACACTTCCTTGCCTTAAACATTACTACCTTGATGTTGCTCTTCCAGAGGACTCGGGTTCACAACCTTCTGTAACGTCAGTTCCAGGGTACTGATACCCTCTGCAGGCGTCTTTATTGACTTTTGCCAATCTGTGCAGATCTGTGTCTGCAGGACCTGGGATCTAAGAGCCGGCAAGAATGAGGCAGACTAGTCTAATGATATAGACAACCTTACTTCCGTTTCAGTATACTTTTATACGTGAATGTAACAAAGAAAGCAGTGAACCAAGTCCACCCACAGCCCCCTCTAAACTGAATAGGAAACCACCTCTCAGGCTGCATTTGTGCAGAACCTGGGACCTGGGACCCGGGACCCGGGGCGACTGGAACCCAAGTTCCATCCTTGGCAAATTGGAGCAGTCCTAACTTCCGACCCGCGGTCACACACCATTGCAGCTATGCTTGTCGCAGCCGGACAGGGCCCAAAGTCTGCTGGGTGTTCTTGACGTTGTGTGTCTCCCTCTCCCAATACTCAAGCCCCTCCTGCTCCATCCACAGCGCCCTCGGCCCCATTCTCGGGATCTCTTGAAGCTGTTGGAGCGCAGAGATTGTGTGTCTTCCTCACAGCTGACAAATGAACCACGGTTGCTGGAGGCCAGGCAGGGACCCTGCAGTGTAGAAATGGCTCAGCTAGTGTGAGCCTCAGGAGACAAGCTGTGGGATCCCAAACCTCCCCCCTGCCCAGGGTCCCAGGTGATGGCAGAGGAGACATTGACCAGGGCAACCAAGTTATGTTGACTGGGTACTGCCCCCACCCGGAGCCCTGTTCTCTCTGGCAGAGTCCTTTTCACTCCCCACTAGCTTGGGTCTTGACAGCAGCTTGTGCCAGGAAGTAGAAGGCTTGGTCCTCACTACAGGGGACTGTTAAGAGTGTGGACGCGGTTCCTGTGGATTGTTGTCCTTCGGAACCTCTATGTGACTGACTGGTTTCTCTAGAAATCAGGTGTGCAATGAGAATTGAGAGTGCAATATTTATGTCCAGGGAGAACATGGTCAGGGTTGAGACTGTGCCTGTGGAAAACCAGTGCTGGCATCGTATGTGGGGCTGGAGAGATGGCTCAGTGGTTAAGAGAACCGGCTGCTCATGCATAGGACCCAGGTTCAATTCCCTGCACCCACATGGCAGCTCCTTCCTGTAATTCCAGTTTCAGAGTATCACACACCCTCACACTGATATACATGCAGGCAAAACTCTAATGCACGTGAAATAATAAAAAAAAATTAAAAAGAAAATGCTGTAAGAGCCATTCTATGACCTGGGACTTGAACAGAACCCATGTCTTCTGACTGTTGGACCTCTTGGCCACATTGCTTCTCTGAGCCTTGAGGTAGAGTCTATGTAGGTTTTGGTTCTTTAATTTATTTTTAAGTTATGTTTGTGTGTTTTTGTGTGTGAATATATAAGTGCGGTGCCCGAGGAAGACAGATTTTCTGGAGCTGGAGTTACCTGTGGTTGTAAGCGCCATGAGAGTGCTGGGAACCACCTGCGGGTTCTTTGTAAGACCTAGGAATGTGCTTTTTTTTTTTTTTTTGCCCATCTACCGATTCATCCTTTTATTAGCTATGGTATCAAAACGCCTAGTCAAAAAGACCAAAGCCCATGTCGTCATCAGACTCCTCGGATTCTTCCTTCTTTGCTTCCACTTTCTTCTCCTCAGCTGGGGCTGCAGCGGTGGAGGGGGCAGGACCGCCTGCTGGTGCGGCTCCGGCTGCTGGAGCAGGCCCACCAGCTCCTGCATTGCAGATGAGGCTCCCAATGTTGACATTGGCCAGGGCCTTTGCAAACAAGCCAGGCCAGAAAGGTTCAACATTGACACCAGCTGCTTTAATGAGGGCATTGATCTCATCCTCCGTGACCGTCACCTCGTCGTCGTGGAGGATGAGGGCGGAGTAGATGCAGGCGAGCTCAGAGACGGAGGCCATGTTGCGGACTGCCAGCGCGGTGCTAGTCTCCGGATGAAGTGAGGGCCTCAGCCCAACGCGGCCTTAGCTTCCTCGGAAGGACCGAGCACCTTGGCGGCAGCAGAGGAAAAGGTGGAATGCACTCTTGAGAGCTAAGCCATCTCTTCCTTCTGTGGGAGGATTCTTTTTAATACTTTGTCCCGTGTAATATTAGATATTACACTACTACAAGTGGTACTTATGAGATGGTTAATGATAACGTGACTCCATCATTGAATGTTTCTATTCTGCTGTATTAAAACCACAGTGTCTGAGGCTGGAGAAAGAACTCAGCAATTAGAGCAGCTCACACCTGCCTGTAACTCCAGTTCCAGGACTTCTGTCTCCCTCTTCTGGCCTTACACATATTACAGGCATGTGATAGACTTGGCCTCCATGCACGTAAAATACACAAAATAAAATTTAAAACACACACACAGAGAGAGAGAGAGAGAGAGAGAGAGAGAGAGAGAGAGAGAGAGAGAGAGAGAGAGAGAGAGAGAGAGAGAAAGAGAGAGAGACACATAGCTTTATTGAGTCAAGGCAAAGTCTCAATTCCTTAGAAGTGGCTTTCAGATTCCGAGAGCATAAAGATGTGGTATGATTTGAAGCATACATGAGCAGGGGCAGGATCTCACAGCCTGCTGCTCCCAGGCTCATATCTGCTTCCCTATTTTGCCACTGCTGCATCTCGCCATCCTGCCCTCTCCTGCTCTTTTCATTGCTTCAGGCTACAGGGACTACAAAGGAGTTCAAGCACTTCGAGCCCGGAGTCCTGAGGGTGGAGCTAGCAGAACGAGCTGGAGCCCTGCGGACCCACAGGAGCACAGACAGAATTTCAGAACCTACTCCACCTCTACAACCAGAGTCACGACGGTGAATGACTTCCTGGTCGGGGATCACGATCCCTCACGATCCAGAGCAGGGTCCCGAACTCCCCTGATCCCAGTGTTCGAGATTCCACAGGAGGCCGTGGCTGTCTGAGTTTTGCTTTAGGTTTGGGGACTGTTCCTGCCGGTGGGCGGTATCGGGTTGGCCGGGTTGGGTACGGGCCAGGTTCCCACACTATCCAGGACATTCACAGCTGCCCAAGAGTGAAGAGGACACGGGTCCCCTTAAAGTCCTAGGTCTAGAGTGACTTTTGACAGCATTTTCTTTATTAAAGACGCCAGAACAATGCCCGGCACTGTTTTCCTTACACACAGTTCCACTTTCAACTCCAAACGAGTTCCTCTCTCCTGGCATAAATGATGAGTTCACAGCTCTCATTGGACACCGAGTTTCTAGAGAAACCAATCAGTGGCACAGAGGTTCCAAGTAGAGCAGTTGACAGAAATCGCTTCTACACCTTCACAGGCTCCTGTATTGAGGACCATGCCTTCTTCTTCCTGGCTCAAGCTTTTGGCAGGCGCCATAGTCCTGATCCAGACACAGGCTAGTGAGTACGGGGTGGGGAGACTCTGCGGGACGGAGCAGGGAGCCAGGTGGGGGAAGTACCCCGTAAAGTCATCTTACTGCCCTAGTCCGTGTCTCCTCTGCCTTCACCTGGGACCCTGGTCCCGGGAGGAGGTCGGTGTCTCACTGCTGGCCTCCCCCAGGCTCGCACTCGCTGCAGTATTTCTTCACCGCTGTGTCCCGGCCCGGCCTCCGGGAGCCCCGGTTCATCGCCATCGGCTACGTGGACGACACGGAGTTCGTGCGCTACGACAGCGACTCGGAGACTCCAAGGATGGAGCCGCGGGCGCCGTGGATGGCTCAGGAGGGGTCGGAGTATTGGGAGGAGGAGACACGGAAAGCCAGAAACACAAGGAAGAACTTCAAATTGAATCTCCAGACCCTGCTTAGCTACTACAATCAGAGTGACGACGGTGAGTGACAGCGGCCCCGATCACAGATACGACCCCTCCATCTCCTTTGAGACAGGCTTGGGTCATCTTCACCCGCTGAGCCATAATTTCATCCAAACACCTGCCCAGATTCTCAGACAGGAAAGACCCAGATTTGGGTCAGGTTTAGGTTGCACATTTGATTGGTCGGGTTGTGGACAGGGGGCAGGGTGGCCGCAAGGTGGCGCTAACCACTGTGTCCCCACCAGAACCTCACACTCTGCAGTGGATGTATGGCTGTAACATGAGTCCAGATGGACGCCTGCTCAGCGGGTACTGTCAGGAGGCCTACGATGGCCGGGATTATATCTCCCTCAACGAAGACCTGCGCTCCTGGACCGCAACTGACGCGGCCTCTCAGATCTCTAAACTCAAGTCAGAGAACGTGAACGAGGCCGACTACCAGAGAGCATACCTGCAGGGCCCCTGCATAGACTGGCTCCAAATATACCTGCAGCTGGGGAACGCGACCCTGCTGCGCTCAGGTACCTGGAGACCCATCCTTGCTTTTCCTCGGTAGTGTGGGAGAAAGGCTTGGGCATCCTCAGAGGAAAAACACTGTCCAGCAGGCACCCGGCTGAGGAATAAGGACAGGGAGACTCCAGGCTGCTTTTCCCATTGGGAGACTAACCCTTTTACAGCAGGTCAGCCTTGAGGATGGCCCTGGACCACAGGAGCTTTTTCTCTCAGGCCTCCTTCTGTGGTCACCCTCGGTGTCTCTGGAGTCTGACTCCAGCTTTTCTGAGTCTCCTGGCCCTCACTCAGCTCAGGACCAGAATCTCTTCCCCTCCATCAGTCTGCAGAGCCCTGAAGCCTCCTACCCCAAACTGTCACACGCATCTTAGAGCATCCCAAAGAGCACATGACCCCGGGACCTGAGCTCTAGTTAGGGTCTACTAATATCAGGACACCCTAATCCCACCCCATTTTCCCTGTCCATTCCCAGAATGGCCACATGAACACTGTTGAGTCCCCAGAAGAAAGCAAGATGTCTCATCTTCACAACTCTTTCCCTCAGACCCCCCAAAGGCACACGTGACCCATCATCCTGGACCTAAAGGTGATGTTACCCTGAGGTGCTGGGCCATGGGCTTCTACCCTGCTGACTTCACCCTAACCTGGCAGAGGGAGGAGGAGGAACAGACTCAGGACTTGGAGCTGGTAGAGACCAGACCTTCTGGGGATGGAACCTTCCAGAAGTGGGCATCTCTGGTGGTGCCTTCTGGGGAGGAGCACAAATACACATGCCATGTGTACCATGAGGGGCTGCCTGAGCCCCTGACCCTGAGATGGGATAAGGAAGGAGTGGGTGCAGAGCTGGGGTCAGGGAAAGCTGGAGCCTTTTGCAGACCCTGAGCAGGGTCAGGGCTGAGAGCTGGGTCATGACCCTCATCTTCCCTACCTGTCCCTCCCTTCCCAGAGCCTCCTCAGTCCACGGTCCCCATCATGGCAGTCATTGCTGGTCTGGTTCTCCTTGGAGCTGTGATCATTGTCACTGTGGTGGCTGTTGTGAGGAAGAGGAGGAGAAACCCAGGTAGGAAAGGACAGGGTCTGAGTTCTCTCTCTGCCACTTTTAGAAGTGTGCTCTGCCTCATTAATGGGAAACACATCCACACCCCTCGTTGCTGCTGTCTCTAACCTGGGTCTGCTGTCAGTTCTGGAAACTTCCTAGAGTTGGGGACTTCCCTGGTCTCTCACAGCTTTTCTTCTCACAGGTGGAAAATGAGGGGACTATGCTCATGTTTTAGGTAAGTTTGGGGAACAGGATTGTCCCTGAGACCCTTGGGATGGCGCTAGTAAGAAGGACAACAGCTCCTAATTCCTCCTCCTGCCACATTCTCTCAGTCTCCTGAATGTGCCTTGTTCTTTCTTCTTCTGCAGGCAGCAACAGTGCCCAGAGCTCTGTCTTGTCTCTGGAGGCTTGAAAAGGTGACACCTTGGGGACCTGGGGTTGGGGTGAGGCAAGGAGAGGGCTGGGTCCCAGGGATTCTCAGGATTCAGACATTTGAATGAGTTACAGCAGGCCTTTGAGATGTCTTTATATTGACTGTTCATGACTCTTAGTCCCTAGCTTCAGACTGCTGCCTCCTGGGGGCATGATCTGACTCTAGAATTAACAAATGTCTGAAGCTGTCTGCTTTCTCCTGTGGAAACAATGTGAAGAACTGGGGAGCCCACCTCACCCCTGCACACCTGGATCCTGTCCCTGTACTCCCCTGTGCTCCCTTCCCAGCCAACTTCCTTGTCCAGCCAGGCAGGAGGTCACATCCCCATCCTGTCACCTCCATGCTGCCCTGAGCTGCAACCCTGACTTCCCCACTGAAAATAAGAATCTGAATGTGAACTTGGTTCTTCATGTGTCCTTGACATGGGAGATTATCAGGTCAACCTAAAGGAGAGAATTTTGAGAGTGTGAAGGAGAAAATAAATGGCAGCATGGATAACCTTCCAGGATCTGTGTTAGCTATGCTGAGTGTCAGGTTGGGGGACAGGAGGAGTCTGTGGGAGCTGAGTGAGGACTGGGCTGTACCAGGTGACGCTCAACCATGTGGTGTGCTCACTCCTCGGCTATGTCCTCCTTGGCTCTTCTGTCCTTGTCACTTAGTACAACCACATGGTGACAGCCCGGCATTCCAATTACATTGTAAAAGGTCCATGGTCACTGAATCAACTTTGATGTTAAAAATCAAGTTAGCATTAGTTGCATATTCTATTTTTAAAAACAAAGATAGGCCCGGCGGTGGTGGCGCACGCCTTTAATCCCAGCACTCGGGAGGCAGAGGCAGGCGGATCTCTGTGAGTTCGAGACCAGCCTGGTCTACAAGA
>NW_004949185.1:344975-346182 GCF_000317375.1 Microtus ochrogaster
CCAGCCTGGTCTACAAGAGCTAGTTCCAGGACAGGCACCAAAGCTACAGAGAAAACCTGTCTCAAAAAACCAAAAAAAAAAAAAAAAAAAAAAAATGATAGCCTTTATGAAGGCAAAAAGAAAGAGCAAAGGAAAAACTCCTTTTAAAAATGATTTTAAAACAACATCCAAATTGAGTGAGCTGCTGGCCTACTGGGAACTCCGTGAGCTCTCTTTTTAAAAAACATAGATATAATCATTGCATTTAATGTTATTTTCTTGAAACCCATATCATCAAATTCCTTAATGCTGCACCAAACAATGTCAGTTCAAGTTTAGTAAATGTGTGTGACCACCAGCTCACAACTGTAGAATGAGCCGCTGGTTTGTTCCCAGCCCCTTAGTATCCAGCGAACTTTTCCATGAAACAGGAAATTTCAATGACAGTTCTGCCTATATTGGCAGTTTGCCAGTCACTTTCTTCTGTATCCTGCAGAACGTCTTGCAGACTCTTTCATGAAGCAGGAACCGCAAAGGATCATCTCACCTTTAGGCAAGTTCAGCAGTCATTTCTCTGTGGGTCCTGCATGTCCAGTTCATCTAACCAACTCCATAAGGAGCCTCTTTGATGTTCATCATCCTCTTGAAGAAGCTTGGTGCTGCCAGGAGCGGATGTGTCTCACTGACATGGAAAGTCCTAAATTTTTAAAACATTTAATTGCCACATTCTGAAGGTCTCTGAAAGATTTGAAGAATACCTAACTAACTGAAATATATTTCTATACATCTAGAAAATCTGACTAACATGATTACAAGTTTGACTATTATAGATGATTATCTATTAACCTATATTTCTTAATTATACATCACATTTTCAAATGAGCTACACAATCACAATACCTTAATCAAGAGCAGAAATATTCATATAACAAGATTGACCTTAAATTTGTTTTTTTTTTAATATTTATTTATTTATTATGTATACAGTGTTCTGTCTACATGTATGCCTGAAGGCCAGAAGAGGGCACCAGACCTCATTATAGATGGTTGTGAGCCATCATGTGGTTGCTGGGAATAGAACTCAGGACCTTTGGAAGAGCAGGCAATGCTCTTAACCTCTGAGCCATCTCTCCAGCCCTTGACCTTAAATTTGTATCAATAATCCAAGATCCATACCAATGCAAATCTCTATAGCATATCCCCTTTTAAATGTAAAAGAATATTTATA
>NW_004949185.1:346702-358768 GCF_000317375.1 Microtus ochrogaster
CCACCACAGCCCTGCGCTAAGTAATTTTTTGAGCGTGTGAATGGTGACCTTTCCGGAGGTCGTGCTCTATAAAACCATATTTGTCTGGAAGCAATCAACAGGTTCTCCTCCTCTGTGGAAACAAAAGAAAAACGTCTTTTCCAAAGCAACTTGCCCAGGTAGACTCCAACAGTTAGGATTCTTTGAGGGTCCAGTGCTGGATGCCCCACAACAGATAAGCCCACTCGTCTCCAAGGCAACCAGGACCGGTTATTGTATATATAATGGCTGAGTCACACCTCATTGGACCTTGTAAGGTTCCTTCCTTACACAATTTGAACCGACTTCAGTCTACCTCAGGCCAGTCGGAACATGCAAATGAGGTGAATCCCTTTCTGTCTGCACCTGACCTAAGCTATTTAACCTGGTCAGTTACTATGACTTGTCCACTGACAGCCTCCCTGGCGTCTTTTTCCCTTTCCAAGTCCTACTCTAGGATCTGCCTTTGACCCCGCCCATGTTCCGTCCCGTTTCCCCTCCCTGGGTCAGGCTAGTGCCCAAAGGTCAGCTCATGCCTGGATAAGGCAGGGGCTGAGGCCTGGCACTTTTACCATCTGCAGAGCTGTTATCCCTGTGGTCACACCAACAGGCCGCCTCTCACACAGGAGCCTCTCTCTGGATTCCTGGTGTTCAGGCTTCACTCCAAGGCCCACAGCCAGCTCAGGGCAGCAGCATGGGCCACAGCATCCAGAGCAGCCATGGGCTCACCTGGGCAACTGGGGCCTTTGAGAGCTGGGAGTTGGAAGGGGAAAGGCACCCAGAGAGCAGCCAGGATGACGAGGGGTGAAGTCCTCCCTGCTGTCAACCTTGACCTCAGCTGCTGACTCCTTGTCCTCTGGGACAGCCACAGGCATCAGAGTCTCCTGGGCTCCTGCAGATGGACGCACTAGGGAGACTCAGCACCCTGCAGCCTGCACTGCACAGTGTGGGCTGTTCATGGCCTTTGGCAGGTGTAGTGGTTCTCTTCAAGCTGTGTAGGAGCAAAGCTGCCTGCAGGCCCGCACTGAGTTCAGGGACATCTCCCTTTCATGGCTGAAGTTGCAGGGACCCAGGGCTGGAAAGCTAGTGAGGGTGAACTCAGAAGTTCTTACTGGAGGAGCAGCCCAGGTCCCCCAGGTCCACAGCAAATCAAATCAAAGGTGTTGGGAGAAGTGACCTATGGTTTGGGTGTTATGCAAACCAGGGAATGGAGACCCTCAGCTCCTCTGGACTGTACTTGTGACTGTGCTGAACTCCTTCCTGTATCAGGCAGTTCAAGGTGGTCCTGATCCTCTCTGGCTGTGAGGTGCTGGTTTGGCAAAATGTAGGACAAGTTGAAGCCACAGTGGCAGGTGGGGTTGTGGGGTGAGAATGCGGGCTTGTGCAACGGCCTTGGCGGCTCCTGTGTCCTGTCTGTGAGATAGAAGTTTAGGCACTGGATGCAGGTGGTGCTGCCCAGGGTAGGTGTTGCCTAGAGCAGCCCTGTTACACAGGACCAGGGACCTTGGTGATGAGTCCCTAAGAGCCAAGAGAGCAAGATCCCAGCGACTGTGAGGCTCTCCATCAGGTGGTGGTGCTGCTGGCCTCCCTGTGGGTGATTGCTGCACAGAGTTTCCATATGAGAATTGGTAGCAAAGCTTGTCTTTACCCTCCTGGAACCATGAGGCTATCTCCTCTCCAGTACAATCCCAGAATTCTGTGGACCAGCCTGGCTGCATCCAGCAACTCAATAGACCAGGGCTTCTGACTGACATGGCTGAACTGCACCAAGGACCCCTCAGCTCCCATGGGCTCTCAAACTCAGAGCCAACTGTGCCACCTGCTGCTGCTGTTTAGTGTGCTTGTGGATGCCAGGTCCCGCCAGAGCCAGGTTGCAGTTTTTCATTCTGCCATGGTTTCGCAGTGGACCACTAAAGCAGGGGGCCTTGCTCCAAGACTCCAAGTCAAGGCATGAACATTTAAGTGTCCAGGGGTGCGGTATGCCACGCTGGTCCCCTTCCAGTCCCTGCCCGACCTGTCCCCAGTCCTAGTAACCAGCGTGCCCTCTGTGAGCCACCAGGACCCCAGCTTCAGATTGGGTTCTGGTGGGAAGGAGCAGGATCCAGGAAATGGGAATTGCCACAGTAAATGCAAACACCCACAGAAAGGCTCTGTCACCCAAGGATGGCCCTGGGCTGTACTGCACCTCCTTCACCCCCAGGGTGGCTGGTCTGCCCTAGGCTGGCCCCTCCTAGGTTTTCACTGCATAGGTGTTGTCTTTGGCTGGGTGAGCTTTATTTGGTGCACCAAAAGGTCACTGGATTTGGTGGGCTCCTTAGGAGTTCAGCAAGCCCTTTGTCCAGGCTCCTTTTTAACTACTGATTGAAACACTGAAGTTGTGCATATTTGTGGGCTATCCTTTGATGGTTCTGCACACATGCACATGGTATACGGTCTGAATGGGAGCAAATACATCTCCTCAGAGGTGTGTGGTTCCTTTGGTGAAAGCATTTAGCATCTTCCCTTCCTGCTGTCTGAAAGCTATAGCCTGTTTGGGTTTTCTAGTCACCCCACCTTACAGCTGCCCCTGACCTCCTCACCCCTTCCTAACTGCAGCCACTTCTCAGGCACTCTCTGGCCCCACTGCCCCTTCCCCATCAGCAGTTGGGTCAGAGAATCTGTGGGCCCGCTCACATTCCCAACAGGATGCTCAGGAATGTCAAAGTGTGGAGACCTGTTGGGGAATAGTATTTCAAGGTGTGCTGCTTTTGTTTATGTGGCATTTGTTTAACTCTGTGAAGCTGTGATTCTTTGCCTGTCTCAAACACCTGATGGACCTAATGAGCAGCTGAATGGCCAATCACGAGGCAGGAGCAAGAATAGGAGGGTCTGGCAGGCAGAGAGGATAAAAAGGAGAAGAGGACATCAGGGGTCAGCACCCAGCCAGTCACAGAGAAAGAAGCAAAAATAAGATATACAGAAATAAGAAAGATAAAATCCCAGAGGCAAAAGGTAGACTGGATAATTTAGGATTAAAAAAAAAAAAAAAGCTGGCATGAAACAAGCCAGGCTAAGGCTGGGCATTCATAACTAAGAATAAGCCTCTGTGTGTGATTTATTTGAGAGCTGGGTGGAGGGACCCTTTAAAATTCAAAGACTAAAACATCACATAACAGAACCCTCTGCAAGACTTTTGTTTCTTTAGTTTCTGTTCTGAGACAGGATCTCTCTGTGTAGCTCAGGCTGTTCTGGAGCTCACTATAACAGACTGGCCTAGAAATTAAAGATTTATCTGCCTCTGCCTCCCAAGTGCTGAGTTAGAGATGTGCAATTCCTTCATCACAGTTTTCTTCCCAGCTCAGCAGGAGGAGCCTCCCTCCCATCCACCCAGGGCTGGGTCTCTGGATCCTGAGCCCCTGACTGTCACCCTGGGGCCCAAGGAAGAAGGATCCCGTACCATTTCAGTAACAACAGCCTGGTCCTTCACAGAAACTTTGGACGAGGGCCACAGCCAGGATGGAGCCCAGGTTGACCTGTCACAGCTGCATGGCTGTGATCATCCTGGGGACAGGACTAGGCTCTGGCCATGTCTGATCACAGGCCCTGTCAGCATCTGGTTACTGAGGGAAGAGGAGACCAGAGCAGGAGATGACAGAGCTGAGGAGTGACCACATCAAAGCCCACAACATACTGAGCTCCACCTGGGCACAGCCCTGTGCACACTCAGCTCCCACAGCCTCATCCTGTCCCACCAGATGCACACAGCACAGTGAACACAGGTTCCACAAGGTTCTCCACGCTGCCATTTATTTCCTCCACAAAACTAGGAAATCACCTCTTCAATTTACCGACCAATAAATCCTCTGGTGAAGAATCTGAACCATTGAGTTCACATTCAGATTCTTATTTTCAGTGAAGCCATGAGCTGCAGCTCAGTGCAGCATGGAGCTGACAGGATGGAGATGTCCCCTCCAGTTTATTGATAAGGAAGGTTGTCAGGAGAAGGGAACACAGGACGGTGTAATGACAGGATCCTGGTGTGCACGGCTGGGCTGGGCTCCCCAGTTCTTCATGTTGCGCCCATAGGATCACACTTCAGAGACTGTTGCCTAAGGAGAATGGAGGGGCTCTGGACATCGCAGTAGAGATCTTTTTTCTGGACATCGCAGTAGAGATCTTTTTTTTTGGATTTTCAAGACAGGGTTTCTCCGTAGCTTTTGGTTCCTGTCCTGGAATTAGCTCTTGTAGACCAGGCTGGCCTCGAACTCACAGAGATCCACCTGCCTTTGCCTCCCGGGTGCTGGGATTAAAGGTGTGCGCCATCACCACCCGGCCACAGTAGAGATCTTAACACATCGTCTGTCACTTCATCAGGCCAGGCAGCTGTCTTCACGCTACAGAACGAGAGTCATGAACAATCACTGTGAAGACAGCATCCCAGCAACCCACCATACACTCACGGGTCTGAATTCTCAGAGTCCCCTGTGAAACATTCATCTCCCCTTTGTCCCTCCCCTATTTTATCTTCAGGAGGTCTTCTGCACAGTCTGTGAGAGACACATCAGAGCTGTCCTTGCGCAGGGTAAAAAATTAACAATACATATTGAAGCTTCAAGAAGGTTTACCTGAGGAGGAAGTAAGATCTGAGCTCCCCACCAGCTCCTGCTCCACCTGAAGGCCTCATGGACAAGCCTTCTCCTATCTTACCAGGAGCCTGAGCATGGCAGTCAGTGGTTCTGCCCGTGAGAAATAAAGCTATGAGACAGGGAAGCTCTGGACCCCAGAAATCAGGAACTGACAGCGGAGCAGGGGAGGGTTAGGAGAAAGGAGGAAACAGGTGTGCAGGAATGAACCAGTTTCCAGCCTGTGAGTCCTCAGCAGGGACCTTCTCCCCTGACGTCTGAGCACTGAGGACCAGGTCCCCATCACTTCCACCATCAGGGTTATGAATCTGTCCTTCATTTCTCCTGCGCTTTAGAGTAAAACAATTATCAGTACACAGACCCTTGAGATGGGCATGGGGTGTGTGTGTTCCCATTCTCTATACACCCTGCTTGAAGGTTCTGCATGAAACAACAACAACAACAATAAAAGAAAACACAACACGGCCTCTCCATACCTGTGTTCTTCCTCATCCCCATCATCGCACCTCCCATGTTAGAAGCTAAGAGCTCGACTCCAAGGAGAGCACCAATAATGGTCCTGATGGGGATGCCAACTAAGGAGACTCAAGCAAGGAAAGGGAAAGGAAGGGAAGGGTCTTGACCCAGCTCTCAGCCCTCACCCTACCTTTTGCACAAGGCATATGCTTACCCTGACCTCAGATCTGCACCCACACCCTCCTTATCCCTTCTCAGTGGTAGGGGCTCAGGCAGCCCCTTATGCTGCCCATGGCATGTGTATCTCTGCCGCTCCTCAAAAGGCACCACCACAGCTGTCCACTTCTGGAAGGTTCCATCCCCTGAAGGTCTGGTCTCCACCAGCTCCATGTCCTATATCTGCTCCTCCTCATCCTTCTTCCAGGTCAGAATGGTATCAGCAGGGTAGAATCGTAGGGCCCAGCATCTTAGGATGATGTCATATTGAGATCTGGGGTGATTTGTCACATGTGTCTCGGGAAAGGGGGGGAAGGGGATCTGAGGATCTGAGAGTAAGAGTTGGAAAGTTCAGGCATTTTTCATTCTTCCTGGGGACTCCAGCGGTGCCCAGGAGCCCACCCTGGGAAGGGTCAGAAATGGGGTGATGGAGGGGTGAAAAATCTCCCAGCAGCATTTCATAGGATCCTAGATACTCTTTCATTATCAAGTTCTAGAATCAGGGTGAAAGATCCCAGGGTATCAAACTCTAGGTGTCATATCAGGAAAAAGGGACCTCTGCTCCTGACTGGGAGGGGGCTGAGAGATTCAGCATCATGCAGACAGACTCCAATGACTGAGTGTATGTACAGAACTGAGCCTGAGAGAGGCCATGGTACACAGTTGGCTGCAGAATGAAGGAACTGGGCTTGTTTCAGAGATCCTCTCTCCTCCCACACTAAGTCTCTGAACTGTCCTGAGAGGAGGAGAAGCCTGGGCTCTATGGCACATGTCCTTAATACCAGCTGAGGCAGGAGGATCTCTTAGTTTGAGCCCATAATGGTCTACATAGAGACTTACAGAATATCCAAGACTACTCAGAGACTCCATCAAAAACAATACAAAAGAAACAAACAAAATACAAAAAAAGCAATCCAGGAACGCTCTCCATGTTTTATAGACAAGAGACCAGGATGGTGCAACATTATATCAAATGGAGAGAAACTGACATGGTGTTTGAAGACTCAGCTATTACAATCAGACAAGAGAAAGGCAGAAAAGGGAACAAAACAGGAAAGGAAGAAGTCAAACTATTCTTATTTCCAGACTACAGAATCCTTTTCTTAAACAACCCCGTTGTTTAAGTTGAAAATTCTTGGACCAAAATAACACTTATGGTTGTGAGACACAAAATCAATATTAAAAAGTAGGCTTCGGGGCTGGAGAGATGGCTCAGTGGTTAAGAGCATTGCCTGCTCTTCCAGAGGTCCTGAGTTCAATTCCCGGCAACCACATGGTGGCTCACAACCATCTGTAATGAGGTCTGGTGCCCCCTTCTGGCCTTCAAGCATACACACAGACAGAATATTGTATACATAAATAAATAAATAAATATTTAAAAAAAAAATAAAAAATAAAAAGTAGGCTTCATATATATCAACACTGTACTTTCAAAAAAATTAGGAAATGTACAACATTCAAACTAATTCCATTAAAATTAAGTGTTTAAGGATACATAGTAACCAAAGAAATGGAAGAACTCTACAATGAAATCTTTAAGATACTGACACAGGAAGTCATAGAAGATAATGTTAGAAGATAGAAACACAGTTCATGCTCCTGAACTGGCAGAGTTAACATTGTGAAAATGGCCAAAATTAATATACAGATTTAATTTAACATTATACAATTCTGATATATTTCACATTTCTAGAGAAAAATACAAGAAATCATATGGAACCGCCAACAAATAGCCAAACTCTCTTAAGGGTTAGGAACACTGCTGGAGGTCTCACAATTCCAACCTCAAGTTATACTGCAGAGCTATAGGGACAAAGGTGGCCTGGGACTGACATGAAGTAGACAGGAAAATCAAAGGAACAGAACAGAGTTCCTAGAGACAGAGTGACAAAACTGTGCTACTTAGTTTAGACAAAGAATCTAAAACGTTGGGGAAAAATCCCATCTGGATACAATGCTGGGACACTGGGCTTCTACCTCAGATGAGCCTATAGTTTCATTTTTCTTTTGTTTCTTCTTTTCTTTTTCTTGTTTCCTCTCTCTCTCTCTTTGAAACAGTGTTCTCTAGATAATCTAGCTGTCCTGGAACTCAGTAAACCAGGCTGGCCTCAAAGACAGAGATCCTCCTTTCTCTAGGCGCTGGTCTTAAAGGTTTGCATCATCTTTTTAACCTTCTGCAAAGATGAACTCAAATGGAGCAAAGACTTTAAGTTCAGACCTTAAAACACCCAAACTTCAAGAAGACAGCCTAGGGGAAGGGGAAGCCCTTCCAGATACTGGGGTAAGCAAGAACTTAAGATAGAACAGCAATACCACAGGAGCAACACCACAGGCCACGCATCAGCAAGATAACAAAATCTCTCCACAGCATAGGACACAATCAGCAGAGGGAACAGAAGAAACAACAGGAGGAAACCTGCCAACAAGGGACTCGAGTCCTCAATTTAGAAAGAACTGCAGAAACTAAATACCAAGGCACTCACTAATAAACAAATGGGTGCAGGGACTAAATAGAGAGTTATCTTAGAGAAGAAAAAGACTACACACCATGCATGGTGGCGCACGCCTTTAAAGCCAGCACTCTGGAGGCAGAGGCAGGTGGAGCTCTATGAGCTCAGGAGACCATCCTTGTCTCTTGTCTACAGAGTGACTTCCAAGGCTACACAAAGAAACCCCGCAAAAAAACAAAACTAAAAATTCAACAGAAAAACAAACCCAATCCAAAACAAGCAAAACCAAAAAAAAAAAAAGACACTCCCAAAAGATCACATCGTTTTTCTAATAAGTGGGATTTAGCCATTATTGTATGTATGTAAACAATTATACAAGCGGTTACAGTCACAAAAAAGCCAACAAGCAAGGCCAAATACCAGGGAATGAGGAAGGACTAGATGTAGGTAATGGGCTTGAATTAGGAAACAGGATATAAGTATAATTATTTTCTAGTTCTAAATTGTCGGGGTCGGTGCCAGCCCAGACCCTAAATTATTTTTCCAGGACCAGAGGGAAAGCATGGGATTAAAGATACAACTCACAAGGCTTTGTTGGGAGGGATAGTCTCAGTGATCCCTCATGAAATCCTGAGTTCACATCCTAAAAATTTCTCTCGTTTATTCTCCAAACAGCCTTATATACCAAAACATAAACTGGGGGGGGGGGGGGATACATTAGCATTCTCTTTCTTAGGTAACCAGGCGAATGTCTCTGGTTATGTCCACACCTTTGACCACACCTTTCTATGCCCATTGTGTCAAGTGTCCTCATCTTCCAGCTCTGTCTGCCAACTCTGTCATGTAGGACAAATTAGCATCTCTATCCCAGGCATCTTCCGAATTGCAGTGAAGGAACAGAACAGCATTAGCATACCCTGACCCGTTGTTAGGGAGGTGACCACCTCCTGTGTGGCAGATGCAAACAATGGCCTGGGATCTGGTGGCCATCCGTGTACAAATATGGCCCTACACTGAATTTGGCATAGGTGCTTTTTGTGCTGATGCTGAATAAGTGCATAAAATTACATTTGATAGTGAACGTGTAAGATCCGCAGTGAACAAAACTGGTTCAAAATGGCTGTTCAAATTGTATAGAACTTCACTGAGAGGTACAGACATGTTCTGTTTAATTTTGGAGTGTGTGTTTTGTTTTGTTTTGCTGCTTGTCTTTTAAAATTTTTTGTAATAAAGTTTTTAAAAAATTAAACTGCTCCGGGGTTTCTTTACCCTCAGGACTGAGCCCCACCCCGAGAGCAGAGTGAAGAGCTGCCCTTGGTCCCTCGCACCTGCCTGCACAGTCGCATCCCTGTTCTCCAGGTATCTGCGGAGAGTTTCCACGCACTCGCCAAGCAGGTAGGCCCTGTATCTCTCTGCTCCAACTCTAGACTTGTGATCTGCACAGCCTTGTCCGCAGATATACACATTTTAGGAGCTCCTCGTTCAAGGAGAGGTAATCCTGGCCGCCACACCCGAATCGGTCATATCCACAGAAGAGGATTCGAATTCACATCACCGCCAGACATCACCTGGATGGTGTAAGAGCCTGGTCCATCCCCAGGTCAACCCTGTCTCACGGCCCCACCCACCCAGGGCCTCCTCTATTCTAAACAGAAAACCAGTTCCCAGTCTTGAGCAGAACCTGGGACATGGGATCCTTGCGACTGAGGCCTTTGGCGACTCTGAGGTCACCCGTGGTCACTCACCTTCATGGCTATGCCTGTAGTGCAGACAGGGTCTGCAGGTTCCCTCGAATAGTCTGCTTTCCGTGTCTCCTCCTCCCAATACTCCGGCCCCTCATGCCCCACCCCACGGCTCCCGCGGCTCCATCCTCTGAGTCTCCGTGTTGCTTTCGTAGCGCACGAACTGCGTGTCGTCCATGTAGCAGACGGAGATGAACCGGGGCTCCCCGAGGCCGGGCAGGGACACGATGGTGTAGAAACACCAATTAAAATTAAACAGCAAGGAGTGCGAGCCTGGGGACGGCGAGCGGTGAGACCCCGACTTCCTCCCGGGACCCCGGGGAGGAGCGCGGGTTGGGAGGGGAGCAGGGCGCGGGGCTCGGGACGCGGGTGGGGAAGGGGCGGGAGGGTCCGGCTGGGCCACGCGGGGACGCGGCTTCCCCGGTGCTGCCCCCGCTCTCCCCGCAGAGCCCGTTTCCCTCCCGACCCCGCACTCACCTGCGCGGGTCTGGGTCGGGATCAGGGCGGCCGCCAGCAGCAGGAGCAGCGTGTGCGGCGCCATCGCCCCATCTCAGATCTGGGGCGACTCTGAGTTCCGCTGTCTGCGTGAACTTTATAACCGGTGGTTGGTTCTCCGGGATCCCGCCACTCAATGGGAAGTGAGAGCCGCCAAGTTGTCATCAGTGTCCGGTTAGGAGACTGACCCAGGTTAGGAGCTGGAGAAGTGAATAGCTTAGGACGAATGGAAAGGCCGGATAATTCCCCGTCTTTGATCTTTGAAAGCTGGGGCTTCAACTCAGAGTCCTCGAACTCCTCAGGAGGGTTGGGAGGGTTGTGGGAGAATTCCACTTCTCAATTATCTGTTGCCCTTACCAGACCAGCCAAGCTCAGTGTCTGGTTGCCTGGAGATACCAACCATTCATTACTTCCTACAGTGTGAGACCCCCAGAGCCCCCGGCTCATGACCTCTCCCAGGTCACAGTTCAGTTGTCATCTTGCTGTGTTGTCTCAAGGCTTCAGGAGAGCTGGGGTCACATGAGATATCGCTTCCTCATAGGGCAGCTGGCTGTCTCCTGGATTGTCCCTACTTACCTAAATCTTGCTTTTTTTTTTTTTTTTAATACAATTGCTCTGTCTGCCGGCCAGAAGAGGGCACCAGATCCCATTACAGATGGGATTACATCCATTACAGATTACATCCATTACAGATGGATGTAATTGCTGGGAATTGAACTCAGGACCTAGGGAAGATCAGCCAGTGCTCTTAACCTCTGAGCCATCTCTCCATCTCCCTCGGTCTCTTGGCACAACAGATAACTTGCTTAGAGCCAGCCATAGGGGTGGGGACAGGAGTGTAATATGCTCAATATTCAAACCCAGATCACAGCCCATCCCCAATTCTCCCTCCATCAGGAGACAGAAAGTCCTGAATAACCCAGAGGAGGAATTAATCTCACCTCTTTAAGGGTAGAGCTGAACCTGTGAAAACCCAAACTAAATTCAATGTTACTTCAGCATCTTGTGAGTCGGAAGGAGTCTCAGCTATTTTCTTTTTTTTCTTTAATATTTATTTATTATGTATACAATGTTCTGTCTGTGTGTCTGTCTGTAGGCCAGAAGAGGGTACCAACCTCATTACAGATGGTTGTGAGCCACCATGTGGTTGCTGGGAATTGAACTCAGGACCTTTGGAAGAGCAGGCAATGCTCTTAACCTCTGAGCCATCTCTCCAGCCCCTTAAAAAAATTTTTTTTTTTTTTGGTTTTTCGAGACAGGGTTTCTCTGTGGCTTTGGAGCCTGTCCTGGAACTAGCTCTGTAGACCAGGCTGGTCTCGAACTCACAGAGATCCACCTGCCTCTGCCTCCCGAGTGCTGGGATTAAAGGCGTGCGCCACCACCGCCCGGCATCCCCCTAAAATTTTGATGTTTAAACAAAGTATTAGTTTTGAAAAACTCATGTTATTGCATATAAAGTTTATTTAGAAAGTTCACAGTTTCCAGTCTGGCGGTGGTTCTGCCTTTAAGCCCACCACTTGGGAGGCAGAACTGTGAGTTCAAGGCCATTCTGGGCCACCTGGCAAGTCTTAGGACTGGCTCCAAAGCTACAGAGAAACCTTATCTCAAAATGTCAACAAAGAAAAAGGAAAAAAAAAAGTAAATTCACAGTTCCCAACAGCCCGGGGTGTCACCTTTTCAAGCCTCCAGAGATAAGACAGGGCTCAGAGCACTGCCCCTGCCTGCAGAAGAAGAAAGGAAGAGGCACCACATTCAGGAGACTGAGAGGATGAGGCTGGAGGAATTAGGGGCTGGCTGAGCTGTCCACCAGCTCCAAATACATTCCAAGGGTCTCAGGAACAATCCTGCACCCCACACTTATCTGGAGCCGGAGCATAGTTCCCTTCTGTTCCACCTGTGAGAAGAAAAGCTGTGAGAGACCAGGGAAGTCCCTGCCCCTAGGAAGTTTCCAGAACTGACAGCAGACCCAGGGTAGAGACAGCAGCAATGAGGGGTGTGGATGTGTTTCCCATTAATGAGGCAGAGCACACTTCTAAAAGGGGCTGAGAGAGAACTCAGACCCTGCCC
>NW_004949185.1:358868-366279 GCF_000317375.1 Microtus ochrogaster
CAATGATCACAGCTCCAAGGAGAACCAGACCAGCAATAACTGCCATGATGAGGACCATGGGCTGTGGAGGCTCTTGGAAAGGAAGGACAGGAAGGGAAGGTGAGGGTCATGACCCAACTCTCAGCCCTGACCCTGCTCAGGGAATGAGAAGGTTCCTGCTTTCTCTGACCCCAGCTCTGTACCCACTCCCTCCTTACCCCATTTCAGAGTGAGGGGCTCAGGTAGCCCCTCATGGTACACATGGCATGTGTATTTGTGCTCCTCTCCAGAAGGCACCACCATGGCTGCCCACTTCTGGAAGGTTCCATCCCCTGTAGGTCTGGTCTCCACCAGCTCCATATCCTGTGTCTGTTCCTTGCCATCTCTCTGCCAGGTCATAGCAATATCAGCAGGATAGAAGCCCAGGGCCCAGCATCTCAGGGTGACATCACCTTTAGATCCGGGATGATGGGTCACATGTGTCTCTGGAGGGTCTGAGGGAAAGAGTTGGAAAGATCGGGCATTTTGCATTCTTCCTGGGGACTCCAGAAACCTATGTGATCAATCCTGGAAAGGGACAGAAAAGCTGGGTGCAGGTAGGGGCAGAATCCCCCTGAAGCCGTGTAGATCATCTTTTCTTTGGGAATGTCTAGGTATCTCACCACCTGTTGAGAAAGGAACTCCTGCTCCTGACTGGCTAAGACTCAGAGACTCGGTGTCACTGGAGTCAGGAGGGAATCAGGCCTGAGAGAGGCCATAGCTCACAGGGGCTGCTGCTGGTCATTCCAGGCACCTTCCCACTTTATCCTGAAACAGACCCTGAACTGCCCTGGAAGAGCCACCCTATGATACTGACTCAAGAAAACCAGAAGGCTTGCTCCATCCTGAGCAGGAGAGAAAGAATATTCTATTCTAGCTGTTCCTTTTTATTTCCTGATTAGGAGAAAACAGCCCCAGCAAGGGTGCAGAGGGAGGATTATTCCACCCACCACTTACCTGAGGGTTGAAGAGTTTTCTTCCAGTACTCCAGTAATCTGTGGAGTGTTTCCACGCATGCGCCCTCCAGGTAAGCCTTGTATTCCTCTGCCACACCAGCCTCCTCCCACTCCCGTTGAGTGCTCTGCGCCACTTTATCTGCTGCGGTCCAGGAGCGCAGGTCCTCATTCAGGGTGATGTAATCACGGCCATCATAGGCATGCTGATAGTGTCCGCGCTGAAAACACCCATCTGGTCCCACGTAGCAGCCATGCATGTCCTGGATAGTGTGAGAACCTGGCCCGCCCGGTCCTGTACTCAGTCGGGCCCACACCGATACTGCCCACGCGAAGAAACAGTCCCCAAACCTAAGGCAAAAGTCAAGACACCCACAGCCTCCTACAGAATCTCAAACACTAGGATTAGGGTTGAGTCGGGTCCATCTGTGGGGCCATCAAGGGTTGTGACCTCACCGTCCTGACTCTGTTTGTAGCGGTGGAGCATGTTCTGAAGGCACTTTCGAAAATTCTGTGTGTCCTTCTTGAATTTCAGCGTCTGGTCCTCCCAGTACTCCGATCCCATCTGTTCCGCCCACGGTAAGCAAGGCTTGGCCCTCGGAGTCTCCGCGTCGCTGTCGAAGCTCATGAACTGCGTGTCGTCCACGTATCCCACGACAATGAACCGGGGCTCCCCGAGGCCGGGCCGGGAAATGGCGGTGGCAAAATACCGCAGTGAGTGTGAGCCTGAGGGCAGCGCGCAGTGAGACCCCGACCCTCATTCCGGGACCCTGACAGGTGCGTGGGCCGGGATGGAAACAGGGAGCAGGGTAGAGAAATGGGCGGGAGGGTCCTGCTGGGCAAAGCGGCTTCCCGGGTGCGAACCCCGCCCCTTGGCACTGAGACTACAACCCTCCGGATCGGACCCAGTACTCACCTGTCTGTATCTGGGCGGAGCCCTGGGCAACAGCCAGCAATAGAAGCACAGGGATGCCCATCTTCAGGGTTTGGGGGAGCCAAAGAATGGTCGTTAGTTTGTTACTGTCTTCACAGAGCCTTCTAGACTGTTCTCTTGGAACCAACGGGAGCAGGAAGTCACCTGACACAACAACACAGCAAGAAGTTAAACCAAAAGTCTATACTTCCCAACCCAACCTCCACCTTCCTTCAGTCTTCATACCTGAAAGCCATTTCTGAGGACATGGAATTTTGTCCTGACTCTTTCCACTGAAGGGAGCCCTGTCTATAACATTGTCTCCCCGAACCCTGGCCCAGAATCCCTCTAATGGTAAACCAAGGGGAAGCTATCTGGGTAAGTGCTCCCCAAACTTACCTAAAACATGAGCATAGTCCCCTCCTTTTCCACCTGTGAGAAGAAAAGCTGTGAGAAACCAGAATGACTCCAACCCAAGAATGTTTCCAGAACTGACAGCAGACCCAGGTTAGAGACAGCAGCAATGAGGGGTGTGGATGTGTTTCCCATTAATGAGGCAGAGCACACGTCTAAAAGGAGCTCAGAGAGAACTCAGACCCTGCCCTTTCCTACCTGGGTTTCTCCTCCTCTTCCTCACAACAGCCACCACAGCTCCAATGACCACAGCTCCAAGGAGAACCAGACCAGCAATGACTGCCATGATGGGGACCGTGGACTGAGGAGGCTCTGGGAAGGAATGGGCAGGAAGGGAAGGTGAGGGTCATGACCCAGCTCTCAGCCCTGACCCTGCTCAGGGTCTGTAGAAGGCTCCAGCTTTCCCTGACCCCAGCTCTGCAACCACTCCCTCCTTACCCCATCTCAGGGTGAGAGGCTCAGGCAGCCCCTCATGGTACACATGGCATGTATATTTGTGCTCCTCCCCAGAAGGCACCACCAGAGATGCCCACTTCTGGCAGGTTCCATCCCCAGAAGGTCTGGTCTCCACCAGCTCCATGTCCTGAGTCTGTTCCTCCTCCTCCCTCTGCCAGGTCAGGGTGATGTCAGCAGGGTAGAAGCCCAGGGCCCAGCACCTCAGGGTGACATCACCTTTAGGTCCAGGATGATGGGTCACGTGTGCCTTTGGGGGGTCTGAGGGAAAGAGTTGTGAAGATGAGATGAGACATCTTGCTTTCTTCTGGGGATTCAGCAGTGTTCATGTGGCCATTCTGGGAATGGACAGGGGAACTGGACAGGATCAGGGTGTCCTGATATTAGTAGACCCTAGCTAGAACAGAGGCCCCGGGGTCATGTGCTCTTTGGGATGCTCTAAGATGCGTGTGACAGTTTGGGGTAGGAGGCTTCAGGGCTCTGCAGACTGATGGAGGGGAAGAGATTCTGGTCCTGAGCTGAGTGAGGGCCAGGAGACTCAGAAAAGCTGGGGTCAGACTCCAGAGACACCGAGGGTGACCACAGAAGGAGGCCTGAGAGAAAAAGCTCCTGTGGTCCAGGGCCATCCTCAAGGCTGACCTGCTGTAAAAGGGTTAGTCTCCCAATGGGAAGAGCAGCCTGGAGTCTCCCTGTCCTTATTCCTCAGCCCGGTGCCTGCTGGACAGTGTTCTTCCTCTGAGGATGCCCCAAGCCTTTCTCCCACACTACCAAGGAAAAGCAAGGATGGGTCTCCAGATACCTGAGCGCAGCAGGGTCGAGTTCCCCAGCTGCAGGTATCTATGGAGCCAGTCTATGCAGGGGCCCTGCAGGTATGCTCTCATTTGGTCAGCCTCGTCTGTGTCCTCTGACTTGCGCTGAGAGATCTGAGAGGCCGCGTCAGTTGCGGTCCAGGAGCACAGGTCCCCGTTCAGGGAAATATAATCCCGGCCATCATAGGCCTCCTGACAGTACCCACGGAGCAGGCGTCCATCTGGATCCAGGTCACAGCCATACATCCACTGCAGAGTGTGAGGTTCTGGTGGGGACACAGTGGTTAGCGCCACCTTGCGGCCACCCTGCCCGCTGTCATTGCGTCCTTAACCCGACCTTTCAGAAACAAAAGTGCAACTGAAACCTGAGCCAAACTCTGCGGGGTCCTTCCTGTTAGAGGGTCTGGGCCCAGGGGTTGGGATGAAGGTGACCAAAGCCTGTCTCAGGGGAGGTGGAGGGGTAGTGTCTGTGATCAAGGCAGCGGTCACTCACCGTCGTCACTCTGATTGTAGTAGCCAAGCAGGGTCTTGAGGTTCAATTTGAAGTTCTTCCCTGTGTTCCTGGCTTTCCATGTCTCTCTCTCCCAATACTCTGGCTCCTCCTGCTCCATCCCTGGCGCCCTCGGTTCCACTCTTGGAGTTTCCACGTCGCTGTCGAAGCGCACGAACTGCGTGTCGTCCACGTATCCAACCACGATGAACAGCGGCTCCCCGAGGCCGGGCCGGGACAAGGCGGTGTAGAAATACCGCAGGGAGTGCGAGCCTGGGGGCAGTAGGCGGTGAGACCCCGAACTCCTCCCGGATCAGGGTGTCAGGTGAAGGCGTGGGAGATAGGGGATAGGGCAGTAAGAAGCGTTTACGGGGTACTGCCCCCACCCGGCTCCCTACTCCATCCCGCAGAGTCTCCCCACCCCTTACTCACTAGCCTGTGTCTGGACCAGAAGTATGGCGCTAACCAACAGCTTGAGCCAGGAAGAAGACATTTTCCTCAGCACAGGGGCCTGTGAAGGGTGTAGATGCGATTCCTGCAAACTGTTGTACTTGGAACCTCTGTGTAACTATTGGTTTCTCTAGTAACTAGGTTTCCAATTGTTGGGTCCAGGGGGGTTGCGCAAAGATGAGAACATCCCCAAGTCTAATAAACTAGAAGCAAACTTTATTCCAGAAACCAGATCCTAGGAAAACCAAAAGCAAGCTTAAAAATTAAAAAAACAAACAAACAAACAAACAAAACACCGTGGGGCAGAGAAGCTTATCAGCTAGCTCAGACCACAGCCAGAGATGGTGTTTGTTAGGCTGTGGCAAAAGGCTAGTTTTTGAACCCACCTTTTATAGTAGGGTCACCAAGTGTTAGGTCTGAACAAAGGAATTTTTATGATCTTGCCCTGATCAAAGTAGTAGGTCAGTCAAAGTAGACCCTAAAAGGGGAGTGGGTTCTAATGTCAATGGGTAACTAGGCAGCTATCATGAAATATGTTTCAGAGTAGATTACAGCGAAAGTCACTAATTGCAAGAAAGCTGGTGTCTTTACCAATTAATTAGAAAAGAGACTGCTAGTAATATCCAAGGGTTAATAAATTAGAATAATTAGTTCTTAGGCTGGAAACTTAGAAAATAGCAGAAAGGTTTTCATACTACCTCAAGGTAAAACTCAGATACAGACTGCCATACTTTACAACCTCCATTCTCAGAGCTCATTAGTCAAACCAGGTGTTTGCATCCTCTCCTGGTTCCTCCAGGCAGTGTATACTGAAGCCCCATGCCTCCCCTATGATGGTGCCAGTTTCCATAACAGAGACAGTGCCTAACCCAGAGGTCATGCATCTCTGTCTCCTAAGGGTGAACTCAGTTCATCGAGGATGGCCAGGACACTACTCTCAGTGTGCAGAGAGAAACTCCGGCCTTGTAAATAGAACAGCCCATTGTAAAATGAAATGACCTAGGCTGATGGAGACTTCCCAAGCATCTGAGAAAATATCTCACTGTGAATGACTGATCCTTGATCTGCTGAGAAAGCTGCTGACAGTCTGTTCCCCTAGACTCATAACTTTATATTTCTTTATTTCTACATTCTTATTTTTGGAATGTACATTTTTATTTTCTTATTCTTGGACTCCTCAAAATGAGAACTGTGAGTTCATTATTTGTGTCTGGAGATAGGAATCAGAGCAGAGTTGAAAGTGGCCAACCGGATACCGCCCACCCGCAGGAACAGTCCCCAAACCTAAAGCAAAATTCAGACACCCACAGCCTCCTGCGGAATCTCGAACTGGGATCAGGAGAGATTCAGGACTTTCATGGGGCCCTGAGGGTTCTTGATCCCCGACCAGAAGTCACTCACCGCCCTGACTCTGGTTGAAGAGGTGGAGCAGGTTCTGAAGGCAGGTTTGGATATTCTGTCTGTGCTCCTGTGGGTACCCAGTGCTCCAGCTCCTTCTACTTGCTCCACTGTCTGTACTCAGGGCTCAAAGGGCTTGAACTCCATTGTTGTCCGTGTAGCCTGAAGCAATGAAATGCTCTGGAGGGGGCCAGATGCCAGGACACAGTTGTGGCATAATAGGGAAGCAGAGCCTGTGAGCAGCACAGATCCGGACCATCCTCTTAGGACAAACCTGGAAGCAAGAGAGAGCAAGATTGAAATCACCAGCAGTTTATACTTCCCAAACCAAACCACACCTATATGCTCTCAGAACCAGGAAGCCACTTCTGAGGACTTGGACTTTGTCCAGACTCAGTCAACCTAGGTCTCTCTCTCTTTTTAATTATTGAGTTTTATTGAATACTACAATTTCCTCTGCTCCCCTTCCTGCCTCTCCCCTCCCCTTCAACCCAACCCTCTCCCAAGGTTCCCATGCTCCCAATTTACTCAAGAGATCTTGTCTTTTTATACTTCCCATGTACATTAGATCTATGTAAGTCTCTCTTAGGGTCCTCATTGTTGTCTAGGTTCTCTGGGATTGTGATTTGTGGGCTGGTTTTCTTTGCTTTATATTTGAAAACCACTTATTGGTGAGTACATATGATAATTGTCTTTCTGGGTCTGGGTTACCTCACTCAAAATGCTGGTTTCTAGCTCCATCCATTTGCCTGCAAAATTCAAGATGCCGTTGTTTTTTTTCTGCTGTGTAGTACTCCACTGTATAAATGTACCACATTTTCCTTATCACCACAGACACAGGGCTCATCAGAATACGGACGTCCTGGACACACAGTCTCCATGATCTTCCCTGTCACTCTGTGGTGTCGCTTTTAGCCATTATGACTTTCATTGTTTTCCTCCTATTTCTGTCCCCAACTCCTCCCTTCTCCAGGAGGCCCATGGTCTCCACCACACAGCTCAGCCCTGGGGGAGGCTGCTGACCCTGCCTGCCCTGACTCCTGACCATGCAGGCTGCACTTTCTCAGCCGCTGCACTGATGGGCCCAGTTAACTGTCTCCTCCATGCATTTTCCTTTTACTGCTGTTATTTTATTATTTATTTCTGTATCTACTCATTCATTTTTGAGATAAGGTCTCACTAGGTAGCCTTGGCTGATCTGAAACTCTGTGGAGACTCAGCTGGTCTGGAACTTGCTGCTGCTGCCTCCCAAGGGCTGGCATTAAAGGCGTGCACCACCACAGCTATCTCCATACACATTTCCCTACGAGGGCAGACTTGTGTCTTCAGCAATCTCATGGCTGCATGGACACTAATGTCCTGTCTTCACATCTTCTTGTTTGCCAGTGCAGAGTGCAGGCTCGCCAAAGGTAGGCTTTTTGATTCAACCCCCATGTTGTATTAAGGCCCAGGAAAGCCCACTCTGAGGGCGTTTTCATCATGACAGCCCACCTTGTTAGACAAAACACATCCT
>NW_004949185.1:366699-368044 GCF_000317375.1 Microtus ochrogaster
GCCTCTCGTGTCTCCTGGACAAGACTGCACCTCCTCTCAACAAGCTCTGCACAGCCCTCTCTCCAGTCAGCAGCAGTGTCTCCTGATAGATTCCTCAAGGCTCCATCTGCGCTGGGAACACCAGTCCTGCTCCCTGATGCAGATTCTTGGCTTCCTGATATTTCCTTCATGCTGCAGCTTCCTCCCTTGTCAGTGTGTCTTCCTGCCCTGTCCCCTAATTCCTTGGGAGTCTTCTTCCCGTGTGGAGCTAATGCCTGCCTGTCTGCTGAGACCTGGGAAGATGTTTTCACCCCTGAGCTAATAAGTCCTGATCTAACTTGCCTGCAGAAACCAGCTCCCCTTCCTGCTGTTCACTTCTCAGGTCTTAACATTTAGAGCTGTTCATCTATACAGATCTTAGTCTTCTTATGCTTTTTATGCACACACACACACGCACACACACACAAGCACACACGCGCGCACACACATGCACACACACACACACACATCCTTGCTGGCTTCCCTTTCTCACCTCATGGCTTCCTGTGGTTGATGACTCTGTGAGCATGGCTGTTTCTTTCCTCTGAGCTCCCCAGCTCGTGGTTTCAACTGCTGCTCAGTTTTATTCTCCCTTTCCCAGGATGGATTTGGGTGTTGCTCTAATACACCCAGAAGACTCTGTCACTGTCAAGGCGTCCCTACAGTCCCCATCAACACAGAGATGTCTGAGGCCAGCCTGGGATCCCCCTTAGAACCCACACCCACACTGGAGTCAACTCTCTAATGGCTGGTGTCTTGCCCACTGCACAGATTACTGTGCAAACTCAAGACCTCTAGAGCCCCAGACTACTGCTTTGAAAAACTAAGGACAGAATTCAAAGAACTCCAGGGAGTGAGCATTTCACTCTGGCAGGTCTGGGTGCCAGGGGCTGCAGGAGCAGCAGTGTTGGAGCACAGGCAGAACACAGAAAGCCCATGTCCTGCTCAGGGCTGAGGTGACTGACTGCTCCTCTCCCTGACTGTCTTTCAGAGGTGGGGATGGCCAGCAACCTTCCTCCTGCTGCAGCCCCTGTTTTAACATCTGCAGAGCTGCTGAGCATGAAGTCACTGCTCACACCAACAGACCACCTCTCACACAGGAGCCTCTCTCTGGATTCACTCCAAGGCCCACAGCCAGCTCAGGGCAGCAGCATGGGCCACAGCATCCAGAGCAGCCATGGGCTCACCTGAGCAACTGGGCCATTGAGAGCTGGGAGTTGGAAGGGGAAAGGCACCCAGAGAGCAGCCAGGATGACGAGGGGTGAAGTCCTCCCTGCTGTCAACCTTGACCTCAGCTGCTGACTCCTTGTCCTCTGGGACAGACACA
>NW_004949185.1:371975-377721 GCF_000317375.1 Microtus ochrogaster
CCCAAGTGCTGGGATTAAAGGCGTGCGCCACCACAGCCCGGCTGAGATTCCATCTTACACCCGTAAGAATGGCCAAGATCAAAAACACTGATGACAACTTATGCTGGAGAGGTTGTGGGAAAAAGGGAACACTCGTGCATTTCTGGTGGAAATGCAAGCTTGTACAACACCTTTGGATGTCAGTGTGGCAATTTCTCAGAAAATTAGGTAACAACCTTCCTCAAGACCCAGCAATATCACTTTTGAGTATGTATCCAAAAGATGCTCAATTGTGCCACAAGGACATGTGCTCAACTATGTTCATAGCAGCTTAGTTTGTCATAGTCAGAACCTGGAAACAACCTAAATGCCCCTCAACCATTGAATGGATAAAGAAAATGTGGTACATTTACACAGTGGAGTACGACACAGCAGAATAAAATAACGGCATCTTAAATTTTGCAGGAAAATGGATGGAGCTAGAAAACATCATTTTGAGTGAGGTAACCCAGACCCAGAAAGACAATTATCATATGTATTCACTCATAGGAGTTTTTAAACATAAAGCAAAGTAAACCAGCCTACAAATCACAATCCCAGAGAACATAGACAACAATGCGGACATTAAGAGAGACATACATGGATCTAATCTACACAAGAAGTAGAAAAAGACAAGATCTCCTGAGTAAATTGGGAGCATGGGAAACTTGGGAGATTGTTGAAGGGGAGGGGAGAGGCAGAAAGGGGAGCAGAGGAAACTGTAGAACTCAATAAAACTCAATAATAAAAAGAGAGAGAGAGAGACCTAGGTTTATTGAGTCAAGACTAAGTCCCAAGTCCTCAGAAGTGGCTTTCAGGTTCTGAGAGCCTAAAGGTGTGGTTTGGTTTGGGAAGTATAAAAACCTGGTGATTCAATCTTGCTCTCTCTTGCTTCCAGGTTTGTCTAGCAAGTATGGTCGAGATCTCACTGTGCAATCTGCTTTCCTATTAAGCCACAGCTGTGTCCTAGCATCCTGCCCCCTCCAGCACTTTTCGTTGCTTCAGGCTACACGGACAACAATGGAATTCAAGTGCATTGAGCCCTGAGTACAGACAGTGGAGCAAGTAGAAGGAGCTGGAGCAATGGGGACCCACAGGAGCACAAACAGAATATCCAAACCTGCCTTCAGAACCTGCTCCACCTCTACAACCAGAGTCAGGGCGGTGAGTGACTTCTGGTCGGGGATCAAGAACCCTCAGGGCCCCATGAAAGTCCCGAATCTCTCCTGATCCCAGTGTCCGAGATTCCGCAGGAGGCTGTGGCTGAATTTTGCTTTGCTTTGGGGACTGTTCCTGCTGGCGGGCGATATCGGGTTGGCCGGGCTGGGTACGGGGCCAGGTGCCCACAGTATCCGGGACATTCACAGCTGCCCCAGAGTGAAGAGGACACGGGTCCGGTTATAGTCCTAGGTCATGCAGTGACTTTTGACAGCATTTTCTTTATTAAAGACGTCAGAACATTGCCTGGCAATGTTTTCGATATACACAACTCCACTTTCAACTCCGGTAGGGTTCCTTTCTCTAAGGAACAAATGATGAACTCACAGTTCTAATTGAACACCGAGTTTCTAGAGAAACCATTCAGTGGCACAGAGTTTTCAAGTAAATTAGTTTACAGGAATCGCTTCTACACCCTTCACAGGCCCCTGTGCTAAGGACCATGTCTTCTGCTTCCCGGTTCAAGCTGTTGGCCAGCGCCATAGTCCTGGTCCGGACACAGGCTAGTGAGTACGAGGTGGGGAGACTGCGGGACGGAGCAGCGAGCCAGGTGGGGGCAGTACCCCGTAAACGTATCTTACTGCCCTAGTCGGTGTCTCCCCTGCCTTCACCTAGGACCCTGGTCCCGGGAGCAGGGTCGGGGTCTCACCGCGCGCCGCCCCCAGGTTCGCACTCCCTGCGGTATTTCTACACCGCCTTGTCCCGGCCCGGCCTCCGGGAGCCCCGGTTCATCGCCGTCGGCTACGTGGACGACACGGAGTTCATGCGCTACGACAGCGACGCGGAGACCCCGAGGATGGAGCCGCGGGCGCCGTGGATGGAGCAGGAGGGGCCGGAGTATTGGAGGATGGAGACACGGAAAGCCAGGAACACAGGGAAGAACTTCAAAGTGAATCTCCAGACCCTGCGCGGCTACTACAATCAGAGTGACGACGGTGAGTGACCGCGACCCCGATCACAGACACGACCCCTCCATCTACCCTGAGATAGGCTTGGGTCATCTTCACCCAAACACCTGCCCAGACCCTCTAACAGGAAGGACCCCACAGAATTTGGCTCAGATTTAGGTTGCACTTTTATTTCTGAAAGGTCGGGTTAAGGACAGACTGACAGCGGGCAGGGTGGCCGCAAGGTGGCGCTAACCACTGTGTCCCCACCAGAACCTCACACTCTGCAGTGGATGTATGGCTGTGACCTGGGTCCAGATGGACGCCTGCTCCGTGGGTACTGTCAGAAGGCCTACGATGGCCGGGTTTATATCTCCCTGAACGAGGACCTGACATCCTGGACCGCAACTGACGCGGCCTCTCAGATCTCTAAGCTCAAGTTAGAGAACGTGAACGAGGCCGACTACCAGAGAGCATACCTGCAGGGCCCCTGCATAGACTGGCTCCATAGATACCTGCAGCTGGGGAACGCGACCCTGCTGCGCTCAGGTACATGGAGACCCATCCTTGCTTTTCCTCTGTAGTGTGGGAGAAAGGCTTGGGCATCCTCAGAGGAAGAACACTATCTAGCAGGCACCGGGCTGACGAATAAGGACAGGGAGACTCCAGGCTGCTCTTCCCATTGGGAGACTAACCCTTTTACAGCAGGTCAGCCTTGAGGATGGCCCTGGACTCACAAGAGCTTTTTCTCTCAGGCCTCCTTCTGTGGTCACCCTCGGTGTCTCTGGAGTCTGACCCCAGCTTTTCTGAGTCTCCTGGCCCTCACTCAGCTCAGGACCAGAATCCCTTCCCCTCCATCAGTCTGCAGAGCCCTCAAACCTCCTTCCCCAAACTGTCACTCACATCTTAGAGCACCCCAAAAAGCACATAACCCCGGGGCCTGATCTCTAGCTGAGGTCTACTAATATCAGGACACCCTGATCCTGTCCAGTTCCTCTGTCCATTCCCAGAATGGCCACATGAACACTGCTGAGTCCCCAGAAGAAAGCAAGATGTTTCATCTTCACAACTCTTTCCCTCAGACCCCCCAAAGGCACATGTGACCCATCATCCTGGACCTAAAGGTGATGTCACCCTGAGGTGCTGGGCCCTGGGCTTCTACCCGGCTGACATCACCCTGACCTGGCAGAGGGAGGAGGAGGAACAGACTCAGGACATGGAGCTGGTGGAGACCAGACCTTCTGGGGATGGAACCTTCCAGAAGTGGGCATCTCTGGTGGTACCTTCTGGGGAGGAGCACAAATACACATGCCATGTGTACCATGAGGGGCTGCCTGAGCCCCTGACCCTGAGATGGGGTAAGGAGGGAGTGGGTGCAGAGCTAGGGTCAGGGAAAGCTGGAGCCTTCTACAGACCCTGAGCAGGGTCAGGGCTGAGAGCTGGGTCATGACCTTCACCTTCCCTTCCTGTCCCTCCCTTCCCAGAGCCTCCTCAGTCCATGGTCCCCATCATGGCAGTCATTGCTGGTCTGGTTCTCCTTGGAGCTGTGATCATTGGAGCTGTAGTGGCTGTTGTGAGGAAGAGGAGGAGAAACCCAGGTAGGAAAGGGCAGGGTCTGAGTTCTCTCTCAGCCCCTTTTAGAAGTGTGCTCTGCCTCATTAATGGGAAACACATCCGCACCCCTCATTGCTGCTGTCTCTACCCTGGGTCTGCTGTCAGTTCTGGAAACTTCCTAGAGTCGGGGACTTCCCTGGTCTCTCACAGCTTTTCTTCTCACAGGTGGAAAAGGAGGGGACTATGCTCATGTTTTAGGTAAGTTTGGGGTGCAGGATTGTCCCTGAGACCCTTGGGATGGCGCTAGTAAGAAGGACAGCCAGCTCCTAATTCCTCCTCCTGCCACATTCTCTCAGTCTCCTGAATGTGCCCCGTCCTTTCTTCTTCTGCAGGCAGCAACAGTGCGCAGAGCTCTGTCTTGTCTCTGGAGGCTTGAAAAGGTGACACCCTGGGGACCTGGGGCTGGGGTGAGGCAAGGAGGAGAGGGCTGGGTCCCAGGGATTCTCAGGATTCAGACATTTGAATGAGTTACAGCAGGCCTTTGAGATGTCTTTATATTGACTGTTCATGACTCTTAGTCCCTAGCTTCAGACTGCTGCCTCCTGGGGGCATGATCTGACTCTAGAATTAACAAATGTCTGAAGCTGTCTGCTTTCTCCTGTGGAAACAATGTGAAGAACTGGGGAGCCCACCTCACCCCTGCACACCTGGATCCTGTCCCTGTACTCCCCTGTGCTCCCTTCCCAGCCAACTTCCTTGTCCAGCCAGGCAGGAGGTCACATCCCCATCCTGTCACCTCCATGCTGCCCTGAGCTGCAACCCTGACTTCCCCACTGAAAATAAGAATCTGAATGTGAACTTGGTTCTTCATGTGTCCTTGACATGGGAGATTATCAGGTCAACCTAAAGGAGAGAATTCTGAGAGTGTGATGGAGAAAATAAATGGCAGCATGGATAACCTTCCAGGATCTGTGTTAGCTGTGCTGAGTGTCAGGGTGGGGGACAGGAGGAGTCTGTGGGAGCTGAGTGAGGACTGGGCTGTACCAGGTGACGCTCAACCATGTGGTGTGCTCACTCCTCGGCTATGTCCTCCTTGGCTCTTCTGTCCTTGTCAGTTAGTACAACCACATGGTGACAGGCACAGCCCTGTCCGTGTCCAGGATTATGAGCAACAGGGCTGCTCTGACAGGTTAACCTGAACTCAGTGCCGCTGTGGCTCTTCCCCCGTCTTCTGTGTTTATTTCTTGTCTTTTTAGTTAGTGTGGAGGTCTGGGCCTGTTCTTGTTCCTGTGAGTGGTACCTGCTTCACTCTCCTGTCGGGTCCCTGAGTGACAGCAGTAGGAGGTGTTTTCCATCCCTGTCCCCCCAAGGTCCAGCTAGGCCCCTGCACTCAGGAGCCTGTGGTCTAAGGAGATGAGCTTCAGCCTCCTGAGCTCCTGCCTCCTTCCGTGGTTGTTGCCTGGAGGTTCTCCCCCTCCCCTTTCAGAATCTAACCCCTGTCTGTAGGATCAGTAGAGAGGACTGATCCACAGGTTCTCAACATGGATCCGGTCCTGTGGAGCTGTGTTCTGCTCTGCTCCACTTTACAACATCCCCCCAACACACTCAGAAAACACGCCTGGCAGGTTCACAACGTTACATCGATCTCAAGCTTCTGGTCCTGAGGACAAACAGCTACATGGTGACTTTGTGTTGAATTCTTCCTCTCACACCAACACTTGTGAAGATTTCCAGCACTGACCCCATCTCCAGTGGGGATCTCCAGGGGAAGGTCATGGTAGATGTAGAAGGCTCAGCTGCAGTCATGAGCAGAGAGGTGCCAGGTCCAGATTCTGTAAGCAAAACTACTTCCGCACGCTAACTCCACCCTCCACCCTTTTAACAGAGTTTAATATTAGACCTTTTATTTTGGGGAAGATACTCCAGGACTTGGTTTTTGTATAAATTTTAAGTGTAAAATACAGATTCATCTTCCGCCCATGAAAATGAAGATGAAAGCTGCGGGCACCTCTCATTTTAATTGGCCTGTAGGGACACGGGTGTTTGCATTGACTTCTCTGACAGTTAAG
>NW_004949185.1:377821-379467 GCF_000317375.1 Microtus ochrogaster
GTCATCAGCCCCACTGTGAATTCTGCTCTGTCCTCCGTAAACCTGAGATCATGTTCCCAAGCTGTCACGAGACACTGTGCTGTTGGGGACCGTGAATTTTCTAATTGAATTGTACATGCTTTAACATGACTTTTGCATTAATGATACTTTGTTAAGCGTCAGTATTTTACTCCAATTACATTGTAAAAGGTTCATGGTCACTGAATCAACTTTGATGTTAAAAATCAAGTTAGCATTAGTTGTATATTTTAATTTTAAAAACAAAGATAGCCTTTATAAGGCAAAAAGAAAGAGCAAAGGAAAAACTCCTTTTTAAAATGATTTAAAAACAACATATCCAAATTGAGTGTGCTGCTGGTCTAGTGGGAAATCCATGAGCCGTCTTTTTAAAAACATAGATATAATCGTTGCATTTAATGTTATTTTCTTGAAACCCATATCATCAAATTCCTTAATGCTGCACCAAACAATGTCAGTTCAAGTTTAGCAAATGTGTGTGACCACCAGCTCACAACTGTAGAAGGAGCCGCTGGTTTGTTCCTAGCCCTTTACCCCCGAAATAACCACACAGAAACTGTATTGATTAAATCGCTGCTTACCTCATTAGCTCTAGCTTCCTTTTGGCTAACTCTTACATCTTAATTTAACCCATTTTAATTAATCTGTACATCGCCAAGTGGCTGTGATTTACCGGGTAAAGTTCCCAATTCTGTCTCTGGCAACTCCATGGCTTCTCTCTGACTCCACCCTTCTTTCTCCCAGCATTCAGTTTAGTTTTCCCAGCCTTGCTAAGTTTTGCCTTGCTATAGGTCAAAGCAGTTTCTTTAGTCATTAATGATAATCACAAGGTACAGAGGGGAATCCCACATCAGACAACAGAATTAAGGGAGGTCTAAAGCCCTACCTACAACTTGTCTGATTTATGTCGCTATCATGGAGAGCTGAGCCTTTGTTTTGCTGACCTCAGAGTAGGCATGTCACGATGGACACAGAACACTGCTAGAATTATCTGTAATCCTGCATGCTGAGTGAAAGCATGAAAGATAGCAGAGTACTTCTCTGCTATAAAATTATTCAGCTTGCATTGCCAGCTTTACAGATACTAGCCTGATATATTTCACTTGATAGAACTTCTCTGAAGCAAACAATTGTCTTATATCAGGAATGTTTTTGAAGAACACAACTTTCTCATTATCTTTGTCTTTGAAGTTTGGGTTACTAACATTTTCAGGTATTGTGGGAGAATTCTGGCTCCCTAGATGGCTCATAAATGAGTTAAGATAGGCCCTATGTTTATATCCTGGAAATGCTCTTAAATCCATACAAGTCTTTGCCCTGCAGGTTGATCACCAAGGTCCAATTTTAAAACATCAAGATCCAGCAATCAAAATTCCTTATTTGGCTACCCTGACTAACATCCAGTCAGGACTTCACACTCCTGCTGCTGTTTCTGTTCCACCCAGAGGTAGTAAAGCCCCTCCCCGATGTCCCTCTTGTGTAATCTCCTTCCTGCTGAGAATTTCCTGTCTGGGTGCTTCCTGTGCCAACTCTGGGGCCACTTCAAGTCCACCAGCAGGGGGCCTGCCCAAGGGAGACAAAAAAAAAAAAGCCTACAGCCAGGCAGTGGTGGCGCACGCCTTTAATCC
>NW_004949185.1:379781-382378 GCF_000317375.1 Microtus ochrogaster
AGCTTGGGAACATGATCTCAGGTTTACGGAGGACAGAGCAGAATTCACAGTGGGGCTGATGACACTCTTGTCACTAGTGCTGTAATAACTGTGCTGAGAACCAACCACTGGGACTCCTCATAACCAAGACTCTGGTTTCCCAGTATGTCTGCTGGTCACCTACATCACCAATAACTTAACTGTCAGAGAAGTCAATGCAAACACCAGTGTCCCTACAGGCCAATTAAAATGAGAGGTGCCCGCAGCTTCCATCTCCAGTTTCATGGGCAGAAGATGAATCTGTATTTTACATTTAAAATTTGTATAAAGTCAAGTCCTGAAGTATTTCTCCCCAAGAGGGAAGCTGTACAGCTGAACTCTCTTGAAAACGGAAGGATTGGGTGGTGTTTGTAGAGGTAGGTTTTTGGTGGTTTTTTGTTTTTGTTTTTTTTTCTGTGTGTGTGTGTATGTTTGGTTTTTCAAGACAAGGTTTCTCTGTAGTTTTGGAGCCTGTGCTGGAACTTGCTCTTGTAGACTAGCCTGGCCTCTGGGAATTAAAGGGAGTTTAAGCCCCTGCACCACTTAGCTCTCACAACAGCAGCTGAACCTTCCACTCTGATGTCACTGGAGAACCCCGTTGTGCAGACTGGGTGTCCAGGCTGGAAGGCCACTATTGGGTGGTGGTATGAGAGGAAGACCTCAGCACAGAGTCCCTGTATCTCTGGGCCCCGCCAAATGCTTGCCCTCAGGACCAGAGCTGTTACAGGAAAGGGGAAGACAGGAACCCGCAATGTGTGTGTTCTGGTTGAGGGTGCGGGACCTGTTGTAACTGTGGTGACGACTGACACTGAGGACCTCCAGCTGTGATGTGCCCTGGTGAGCCTGGAGTGTGGCTGCTTCTCCTCTGCAGCCCCTGAGGTGGCACCTTCCCTGAGCCCTGCTGCAGTGGTGCAGGCTGAACAGGCTGACATCTCCCTGTGTAATCTCCCTTCTTGGTGCACTGGGAACCTCAGTCCTAAGATTCCCAACACTGATGTGTTTAGATACCCAGCCCTGAGCAGCACCCCCACACCCCATTCCTGAAGGGAGACACTGACAGTCGCTCTGGTTGCCTTCTCCACCCTGCAGCCTCACAGCTACAGGAAGCGTCATCCCAGTGACTGTCCTCTGAGTGGTTTGCATGCTAGTTCCCAGTCCACTGGGGACCTGTCATGTAGGGGGTGTGTGTGTATGTGTGTGTGATATGTGTATGTGTAGTGTGTATGTGTGGTGTGTGTGTATGTGTGTGTGGTGTATGTGTGTGTGGTGTGTATGTGTGGTGTGTATGTGTAGTGTGTATGTGTGGTGTGTGTGTATCTGCGTGTGGTGTATGTGTGTATGTGTGTGGTGTGTGTATGTGTGTGTGGTGTATGTGTGTGTGATGTGTGTGTGTATATGTGTATGTGTGTGTGTGTACATGCAGGTGTGGTCAGTCCCACACTCTTCCAGTGTATCTAGGCAGTGTGGAAAATTTTGCATAAAGAGGCCCCTAATTAACAAACTCTTCTTACACACAGGATGAATGGTCACTTTTAATACAAAGAGGGGTCTTTCCTCCTGGGGTTTTAAGACACTTTAAACACTTCAGGAGGCCTGTGTAGGGCTCACTACCCACAGGGCTCTTAATTTTATGGGTCAGTGTATTCTTTTCAGGGCATCCACTCAGGATGAGGTAGTAGTGGCTCTCCTCCCTGTCCTGATGTCCTGAAGTCCCTGCAAAGGTTCACAATCCCCAGGTGTGCACTCAGACTGCCACTAAGACCCTGAGACCCTGGGGCAGACAATTATCTATTATGTTACCTCATCTTGGGGTGAGTATGGACACCTCACAGTTTATACAAATCAAACATTAAAGATTCCCGCGACTCCAGATTGAAAGATGCTTTCTCTCTTCTATAAGATCTCTCAATTGTGAAGTTTTATTTGTTTTATTGTTTGAGACTGGGTCTCTTTACATAGCCAAGCTGTTCTGAAAGTCACAGAGATCCTCCCACCTGTCTCCCAAATGCTGGGATTAAAGGAGTGTGCCACCATGAAGTGGTACCCAGAAGTGAAGTCTTGATACAGTAAAGCCTGCTGACTTCATCGCCACCAAACATATTATCTAAATACTTTTTTCTGTTATACCTAAAGTAATAGAAGTTGCCCAAGGATTTTGTTGGTAAGTATCCTGGCTATTTAAAAATTAATCATATAAAGTAAAAGAAAAATACGTAATTAGGCAGTTTATATTCTGGCCAAAACCAAATGCTAATGAGTTATTTTACAATACTTTTGTAGATAATGGAATTTGCAGTAGCTAAGTTTCATAACTTTTAAAAGGTTGTATTTGTTTGTTTGCATTTATTTCTTTCTTATGTTCACAGTGTTCTGCCTGCAGGCCAGAAGAGGGCATCAGATCTCATTACAGATGGCTGTGAGCCACCATGAAGGTGTTAGAAATTGAACTCAGGACCTCTGGAAGAGCAGTCAGTGCTCTTAACCTCTGAACCAACTGTCCAGTCCAAGTTTCATAATGTTTTGTTTGATTATTCCATAATGCTGATAGTTTAACTTGAAAATCAAATTACATTTTTTTG